>NW_027222391.1:5000-7500 GCF_041296265.1 Equus caballus | reverse complement strand
TAGGGTTAGGGTTAGGGTTAGGGTTAGGGTTAGGGTTAGGGTTAGGGTTAGGGTTAGGGTTAGGGTTAGGGTTAGGGTTAGGGTTAGGGTTAGGGTTAGGGTTAGGGTTAGGGTTAGGGTTAGGGTTAGGGTTAGGGTTAGGGTTAGGGTTAGGGTTAGGGTTAGGGTTAGGGTTAGGGTTAGGGTTAGGGTTAGGGTTAGGGTTAGGGTTAGGGTTAGGGTTAGGGTTAGGGTTAGGGTTAGGGTTAGGGTTAGGGTTAGGGTTAGGGTTAGGGTTAGGGTTAGGGTTAGGGTTAGGGTTAGGGTTAGGGTTAGGGTTAGGGTTAGGGTTAGGGTTAGGGTTAGGGTTAGGGTTAGGGTTAGGGTTAGGGTTAGGGTTAGGGTTAGGGTTAGGGTTAGGGTTAGGGTTAGGGTTAGGGTTAGGGTTAGGGTTAGGGTTAGGGTTAGGGTTAGGGTTAGGGTTAGGGTTAGGGTTAGGGTTAGGGTTAGGGTTAGGGTTAGGGTTAGGGTTAGGGTTAGGGTTAGGGTTAGGGTTAGGGTTAGGGTTAGGGTTAGGGTTAGGGTTAGGGTTAGGGTTAGGGTTAGGGTTAGGGTTAGGGTTAGGGTTAGGGTTAGGGTTAGGGTTAGGGTTAGGGTTAGGGTTAGGGTTAGGGTTAGGGTTAGGGTTAGGGTTAGGGTTAGGGTTAGGGTTAGGGTTAGGGTTAGGGTTAGGGTTAGGGTTAGGGTTAGGGTTAGGGTTAGGGTTAGGGTTAGGGTTAGGGTTAGGGTTAGGGTTAGGGTTAGGGTTAGGGTTAGGGTTAGGGTTAGGGTTAGGGTTAGGGTTAGGGTTAGGGTTAGGGTTAGGGTTAGGGTTAGGGTTAGGGTTAGGGTTAGGGTTAGGGTTAGGGTTAGGGTTAGGGTTAGGGTTAGGGTTAGGGTTAGGGTTAGGGTTAGGGTTAGGGTTAGGGTTAGGGTTAGGGTTAGGGTTAGGGTTAGGGTTAGGGTTAGGGTTAGGGTTAGGGTTAGGGTTAGGGTTAGGGTTAGGGTTAGGGTTAGGGTTAGGGTTAGGGTTAGGGTTAGGGTTAGGGTTAGGGTTAGGGTTAGGGTTAGGGTTAGGGTTAGGGTTAGGGTTAGGGTTAGGGTTAGGGTTAGGGTTAGGGTTAGGGTTAGGGTTAGGGTTAGGGTTAGGGTTAGGGTTAGGGTTAGGGTTAGGGTTAGGGTTAGGGTTAGGGTTAGGGTTAGGGTTAGGGTTAGGGTTAGGGTTAGGTTAGGGTTAGGGTTAGGGTTAGGGTTAGGGTTAGGGTTAGGGTTAGGGTTAGGGTTAGGGTTAGGGTTAGGGTTAGGGTTAGGGTTAGGGTTAGGGTTAGGGTTAGGGTTAGGGTTAGGGTTAGGGTTAGGGTTAGGGTTAGGGTTAGGGTTAGGGTTAGGGTTAGGGTTAGGGTTAGGGTTAGGGTTAGGGTTAGGGTTAGGGTTAGGGTTAGGGTTAGGGTTAGGGTTAGGGTTAGGGTTAGGGTTAGGGTTAGGGTTAGGGTTAGGGTTAGGGTTAGGGTTAGGGTTAGGGTTAGGGTTAGGGTTAGGGTTAGGGTTAGGGTTAGGGTTAGGGTTAGGGTTAGGGTTAGGGTTAGGGTTAGGGTTAGGGTTAGGGTTAGGGTTAGGGTTAGGGTTAGGGTTAGGGTTAGGGTTAGGGTTAGGGTTAGGGTTAGGGTTAGGGTTAGGGTTAGGGTTAGGGTTAGGGTTAGGGTTAGGGTTAGGGTTAGGGTTAGGGTTAGGGTTAGGGTTAGGGTTAGGGTTAGGGTTAGGGTTAGGGTTAGGGTTAGGGTTAGGGTTAGGGTTAGGGTTAGGGTTAGGGTTAGGGTTAGGGTTAGGGTTAGGGTTAGGGTTAGGGTTAGGGTTAGGGTTAGGGTTAGGGTTAGGGTTAGGGTTAGGGTTAGGGTTAGGGTTAGGGTTAGGGTTAGGGTTAGGGTTAGGGTTAGGGTTAGGGTTAGGGTTAGGGTTAGGGTTAGGGTTAGGGTTAGGGTTAGGGTTAGGGTTAGGGTTAGGGTTAGGGTTAGGGTTAGGGTTAGGGTTAGGGTTAGGGTTAGGGTTAGGGTTAGGGTTAGGGTTAGGGTTAGGGTTAGGGTTAGGGTTAGGGTTAGGGTTAGGGTTAGGGTTAGGGTTAGGGTTAGGGTTAGGGTTAGGGTTAGGGTTAGGGTTAGGGTTAGGGTTAGGGTTAGGGTTAGGGTTAGGGTTAGGGTTAGGGTTAGGGTTAGGGTTAGGGTTAGGGTTAGGGTTAGGGTTAGGGTTAGGGTTAGGGTTAGGGTTAGGGTTAGGGTTAGGGTTAGGGTTAGGGTTAGGGTTAGGGTTAGGGTTAGGGTTAGGGTTAGGGTTAGGGTTAGGGTTAGGGTTAGGGTTAGGGTTAGGGTTAGGGTTAGGGTTAGGGTTAGGGTTAGGGTTAGGGTTAGGGTTAGGGTTAGGGTTAGGGTTAGGGTTAGGGTTAGGGTTAGGGTTAGGGTTAGGGTTAGGGTTAGGGTTAGGGTTAGGG
>NW_027222390.1:0-134188 GCF_041296265.1 Equus caballus | reverse complement strand
TCCCTTTCCATATGCCTGTTGGCCATCCGTATACCTTCTTTGGAGAAATCACTGCTCAGATCTTTTGCCCGCCTTTTTAATTGGGTTGTTGATTTCTTTTGCTGTTGAGATGTATGAGTTCTTTCTGTGTTTTGGATATTAAGCCCTTATCCGATATAGGGTTTGCAAGAATCTTCTCCCCAGTTGTTAGGTTGTGTTTTGGTTTTGTGGATGGTTTCCTTTGCGGTGCAGAGGATTTTTTTTGACTTTGATGTAGTCCCATTTGTTCACTTTGTATTTTGTTTCCATTGCCCAGTCAGACGTGGTACTTGAAAATAGGCTGCTAAGACTGATGTCAAAGAGCCTACTGCCTATGTTTTCTTGTAGAGGTTGCATGGTTTCGGGTCTGACATTCAAGTAAAAGCGGAGGGAGGAGGCTGCAGTTCCCCGAGAGCGAGCGTAGCGGGGACCCTGCGTCCCTGTCAGCGCACCTTCCCGCTCCGCGAAGGTCCGAAGCGTGCGGGCGGGGCCGCAGGAGTTGTCCCAGGAGGGTGTCCCTGTCGCTGTCCGCAGTCCACCGCTGGAGGGGGGCGGGGCAACGGCCGGGCAGCGTCTGGGCGGCGGCAGGCGCGCGCGCGCGCGAGGAGAGGAGCGCGCGGCTGCTGGGCCGCCGTCCTGGGAGGCGTGGGAGGCGTCGGCGAGCCGCGCCTGCCTGCCCAGAGCCGAGCCCGGCGGAGGCCGGCCGCGCTGTGCTGCTCCCTCCCGGGCCGGGCTCGTCCGTTCCCCCGGCGTCCGTGGACGCCGCTCCGTGTCCCCGCTGGGCACAGCAGCCCGGGCCCTCCTCGGCCACGGCCGCTAGCCTGAGGAAGCCCTCCTTCAGCTCCCGCTCTTCCTGCTCGCCGGACACGGACGACGGGGTCGCCCGCGAAGACGATTCCATCTGAGAGAGGTACCTGGGGGGCGTGGGCCTGGGCGCTGGTGGGAGGCGAGCGTGTCCCTGAGGAATAGGCTTGTGCGCCAAGAGGTGCCCGTCAGGTCGCGGGACAGCTGTGCGGCGCGGGGAGCGAGGGGGTCTCTTCGTGCGCTTCAGGCGTTCGTGGAACGGGCGGTGTGTGCCGGGCACGGGGCCCGCCTGGGCATGCGGTGCCCGGGAGTCGGGCGCTGAAGCGCCCCCCGTGGTCTTGGCTTCTCGGAAGGACAGACGCCAAGTCGATAAGGACACTGGTCTCGAGGCGTTCTGAGGAGTGCGGGTCTCCCTCTTTTCGAGGCTACGTTCCGTTGGGGTTTTCACGAAGCCTGTTGTGGCCCTGAAGCTCAGGCCGGTTCAGGGGAAGTGGCCTGTCGAGGGCCACACAATATTTGTGTGCAGAGCCAGTGCTTTCCAAAGCCCTTGACTGTGCAGAAGTCTACCTGTTAGGGGTGCAGTGGGGGCTGTCCGGGGAGCGTGGTGAGCACAGGTATGTGCCCCACACTTGAAAGTATGGAAGAGAAAGCGTGAGGCTGGAGGGTGCTCCGTTCGTTCCCTCCTTCCACAGAAAGTCTGGAGAGTTGACTTTGGGACAAGTCCTTCCTTTCCTCTGGTCGGTGCGTGTTCAGTGGCCTGGACACTTGGTGAGCAGGACTGACAGGGTGTTTGACGTACTGGACCTCACAGCCCGGTTGGAAAGGACAGACAGGCAGCAACCAATTGCCTAGGAGATACGTAAAGGCAATTTTGTGTTGAGTGTTGAGAACTACGGCATTTCCTGTTAGCCTTTGTGACTCAGGCAGTGATGTGGAAGCTGAGAGCAGATGCCTAAAAGACAAGGAGGACTTGTGCGGGAGAGTGTTGGGACAGGGCACGGGAGGAGTATGGCCTGTCAGAGGAGCTGAAAGAATGCCCTGGAGACTGGGGCCGCCGCGTAGGGACTGTAGGGTGGGGAAAACAAAACTTTTCGATTGAGGCTGGCGCTTTCTGTAGGTTTTTGGAGACTGAGCGTGGTGATTCAGAACGTGGCCTCTGGAGCCAGACTCTGTCACATGGGTCCTGGCTCTGCCACCTACGGGCTGTGTGAACTTGGGCAAGTTACTGTACCATTCTGTGTGTCAGTTTCCTGATCTGTAAAACGGGGATGATTATCATACGCACTCCATAGGTGAGTGTAAAGGTGAGAGGATATTTCATATCCGTAAAGTACTTAGAGCAGTGTCTGGCCTTTAGTAGGCGTTAGTAGTGGTTGATTAAAGAAATGGCTAAATGCATACCTAAGTATTCAAGGCTTGGAGGCTGTCCCTGGTGAAACGTGTGAACTTGAATGGATTACACCCAACTTTGTTTTGTTTCCTTTCCGGCTTGCAGTTGCTACTGACCGCATCTGCAGCACTGTGGAATTAGAAATAATCTGCCTCGACTTGGCTGCTCTTGGTAAAACAATCTAATGCTGTCCAAATTATCCCAGGGAAATAAAAGCCTTTTCAGTAGCATAGTAGGGTTAGGCTTAATTTAATATGTATTGTTTATATTGGTTTGTTTAGTGTTTGTTGGTGACTTTGTGTTCGTTTTTTTTTTTTTTTTTTTGGCAAAGCTGCTCGGTCAAACAAGGCAGATTAGCTAGGAAATGGTTCAGACCCAGAGAAAAGTAGAGAGTCGTGTAAGCAGAGCACGCCTTTCCTTGACTCTCTGTCGAGAGCTTTTGTGATTGCAGCTGCTCTCTGCCTCAGACACGGTGCCCTCTGCGTGTGCAGTCATCTAAACAGTGCAGGGTCTGGGACCGTGGAGAATCCAAGGCAGTAGAGTCATGCTTTGCTTAACAGTGGGGATGAGTTCTGAGGAGTGTGTCATGGTCAGGCAATCTCGAGACTGTGCAAACACCACGGAGTTCCTAAACCTGGATGGCAGAGCCTCCTACACACCTAGGCCATATGGGACTAATCTGATGGGACCCCCGTTGTTGACTGAAACGTCCCGATGTAGGGCATGACTGTACTTCCCAACTCCAAGGGCACGGAAGTGTAGCCTGTGGGGCTTTGGAAAAGAACAGAGACGCTCAAGGCCTACTCTGGACCCACTGACTCAGAATCTACTGGGATAGGTCCCGCCTTTAAAGACCAGACGTAGTCCTCCTCTGCAGACATCTCATCAACGGTTTTTCACGCTGGGTTTTCCCTCATCTGAGAAAACAGGCCAAGAGATTGTGAGGATCCATAATTAGTGTTTTAAGACATTTGGCAGGACTCAGTGTTTTTCACGTTCTGTGATACTGGGATCTGCATCTCCACCGTAATGTGTTAAACCTTGAAATCTTGTCCAAAAGTCATGTCATTACCTAGAGAATCCTTCTGTGAATGCCAGGCAGATTGCCATCTTTCTGCTTCCGCCTGCTCACCTTTCCAATGGGGAGAATAACGGTAACCTACCTTTTGGAGGTGAGGATTGAATGAGACAGTTGGTGCAAAGCAGTGGGCACAGGATCTGGCACAAAGTGAAGCCTTCAAGAAATTATGATTACAGTAGTTTTGATTTCCCTCCAGTCGGAATAGAGTTTAGTTGAAGTTAGTGGCTGTGGCACAGCTGTGTCTCAGGCTGGTGTCTGCCGCCCTGAGCTAAGCCATAAAAATCCCTGGAATAACTTTTCAAAAGCCTGTTAGCCTCTTGAGCCTCCTACACGTCTTTATTTTATTTTATTTTATTTTATGTTATTTTATTTTATTTTATTTTATGTTATTTTATTGCAGTAACAGTGGATTCTAAGATGATATAGCTTTCAGATGTACGTTGTAATATATTTCGAATTCTGTGTAGATTACATGGTGTTCACCACCCGAAAACTAATTATAGTCGGTCACCTCACATGTGAGCCTCATCGCCCCTTTGGCTCTCTCCCCTCCCCCCTCCCCCTATGGTAACCAGCAATCCAATCTCCTTTGCTCTGTGTGCGTTTGTCGTTGTTTTTATCTTCTCCTTATGAGTGAGATCACACGGTGTCTGGAGTTTGACTTTCTCCCTCTGATTTATTTCGCTTCACATAATACCCTCAAGGTCCCTCCACGTTGTCGCAAATGGTCGGATCTCATCATTTCTTAGGGCCGAGTAGCATTCCATTGTGTATACATACCACATCTTCTTCATCCATTCTTCCCCTGATGGGCACCTAGGTTGCTTCCAAGTTCTGGCTGTTGTGAATAATGCTGCAGTGAACCTAGGGGTGCATGTGTCTTTCTGCATTGGTGTTTTCAAGTTCTTTGGATGAATAGCCAGCAGTGGGCTAGCTGGATCATACACATGGTAGATGTATTCTTAGTTTTCTGAGGATACTCCATACTGCTTTCCATAGTTGGCTGCACCAGTCTGCCCTCCCGCCAGCAGTGCAGGAGAGTTCCCTTCTCTCCACATCCTCTCCGACACTTGTCTCTTGTCTTGTTAATGAGAGCCATTCTGACCAGAGTAAGGTGACATCTCCTTGTAGTTGTGATTTGCATTTCTCTGATCGCTAATGATGTTGAGTCCCTTTCCATATGCCTGTTGGCCATCCGTATACCTTCTTTGGAGAAATCACTGCTCAGATCTTTTGCCCGCCTTTTTAATTGGGTTGTTGATTTCTTTTGCTGTTGAGATGTATGAGTTCTTTCTGTGTTTTGGATATTAAGCCCTTATCCGATATAGGGTTTGCAAGAATCTTCTCCCCAGTTGTTAGGTTGTGTTTTGGTTTTGTGGATGGTTTCCTTTGCGGTGCAGAGGATTTTTTTTGACTTTGATGTAGTCCCATTTGTTCACTTTGTATTTTGTTTCCATTGCCCAGTCAGACGTGGTACTTGAAAATAGGCTGCTAAGACTGATGTCAAAGAGCCTACTGCCTATGTTTTCTTGTAGAGGTTGCATGGTTTCGGGTCTGACATTCAAGTAAAAGCGGAGGGAGGAGGCTGCAGTTCCCCGAGAGCGAGCGTAGCGGGGACCCTGCGTCCCTGTCAGCGCACCTTCCCGCTCCGCGAAGGTCCGAAGCGTGCGGGCGGGGCCGCAGGAGTTGTCCCAGGAGGGTGTCCCTGTCGCTGTCCGCAGTCCACCGCCGGAGGGGGGCGGGGCAACGGCCGGGCAGCGTCTGGGCGGCGGCGGGCGCGCGCGCGCGCGAGGAGAGGAGCGCGCGGCTGCTGGGCCGCCGTCCTGGGAGGCGTGGGAGGCGTCGGCGAGCCGCGCCTGCCTGCCCAGAGCCGAGCCCGGCGGAGGCCGGCCGCGCTGTGCTGCTCCCTCCCGGGCCGGGCTCGTCCGTTCCCCCGGCGTCCGTGGACGCCGCTCCGTGTCCCCGCTGGGCACAGCAGCCCGGGCCCTCCTCGGCCACGGCCGCTAGCCTGAGGAGGCCCTCCTTCAGCTCCCGCTCTTCCTGCTCGCCGGACACGGACGACGGGGTCGCCCGCGAAGACGATT
The DNA here is from genome assembly GCF_041296265.1 of Equus caballus. NCBI lineage: Eukaryota > Metazoa > Chordata > Mammalia > Perissodactyla > Equidae > Equus > Equus caballus. Next base: position 128,811 of record NW_027222390.1, on the reverse strand, counting down.
CCATCTGAGAGAGGTACCTGGGGGGCGTGGGCCTGGGCGCTGGTGGGAGGCGAGCGTGTCCCTGAGGAATAGGCTTGTGCGCCAAGAGGTGCCCGTCAGGTCGCGGGACAGCTGTGCGGCGCGGGGAGCGAGGGGGTCTCTTCGTGCGCTTCAGGCGTTCGTGGAACGGGCGGTGTGTGCCGGGCACGGGGCCCGCCTGGGCATGCGGTGCCCGGGAGTCGGGCGCTGAAGCGCCCCCCGTGGTCTTGGCTTCTCGGAAGGACAGACGCCAAGTCGATAAGGACACTGGTCTCGAGGCGTTCTGAGGAGTGCGGGTCTCCCTCTTTTCGAGGCTACGTTCCGTTGGGGTTTTCACGAAGCCTGTTGTGGCCCTGAAGCTCAGGCCGGTTCAGGGGAAGTGGCCTGTCGAGGGCCACACAATATTTGTGTGCAGAGCCAGTGCTTTCCAAAGCCCTTGACTGTGCAGAAGTCTACCTGTTAGGGGTGCAGTGGGGGCTGTCCGGGGAGCGTGGTGAGCACAGGTATGTGCCCCACACTTGAAAGTATGGAAGAGAAAGCGTGAGGCTGGAGGGTGCTCCGTTCGTTCCCTCCTTCCACAGAAAGTCTGGAGAGTTGACTTTGGGACAAGTCCTTCCTTTCCTCTGGTCGGTGCGTGTTCAGTGGCCTGGACACTTGGTGAGCAGGACTGACAGGGTGTTTGACGTACTGGACCTCACAGCCCGGTTGGAAAGGACAGACAGGCAGCAACCAATTGCCTAGGAGATACGTAAAGGCAATTTTGTGTTGAGTGTTGAGAACTACGGCATTTCCTGTTAGCCTTTGTGACTCAGGCAGTGATGTGGAAGCTGAGAGCAGATGCCTAAAAGACAAGGAGGACTTGTGCGGGAGAGTGTTGGGACAGGGCACGGGAGGAGTATGGCCTGTCAGAGGAGCTGAAAGAATGCCCTGGAGACTGGGGCCGCCGCGTAGGGACTGTAGGGTGGGGAAAACAAAACTTTTCGATTGAGGCTGGCGCTTTCTGTAGGTTTTTGGAGACTGAGCGTGGTGATTCAGAACGTGGCCTCTGGAGCCAGACTCTGTCACATGGGTCCTGGCTCTGCCACCTACGGGCTGTGTGAACTTGGGCAAGTTACTGTACCATTCTGTGTGTCAGTTTCCTGATCTGTAAAACGGGGATGATTATCATACGCACTCCATAGGTGAGTGTAAAGGTGAGAGGATATTTCATATCCGTAAAGTACTTAGAGCAGTGTCTGGCCTTTAGTAGGCGTTAGTAGTGGTTGATTAAAGAAATGGCTAAATGCATACCTAAGTATTCAAGGCTTGGAGGCTGTCCCTGGTGAAACGTGTGAACTTGAATGGATTACACCCAACTTTGTTTTGTTTCCTTTCCGGCTTGCAGTTGCTACTGACCGCATCTGCAGCACTGTGGAATTAGAAATAATCTGCCTCGACTTGGCTGCTCTTGGTAAAACAATCTAATGCTGTCCAAATTATCCCAGGGAAATAAAAGCCTTTTCAGTAGCATAGTAGGGTTAGGCTTATTTAATATGTATTGTTTATATTGGTTTGTTTAGTGTTTGTTGGTGACTTTGTGTTCGTTTTTTTTTTTTTTTTTTTTTTTTTTGGCAAAGCTGCTCGGTCAAACAAGGCAGATTAGCTAGGAAATGGTTCAGACCCAGAGAAAAGTAGAGAGTCGTGTAAGCAGAGCACGCCTTTCCTTGACTCTCTGTCGAGAGCTTTTGTGATTGCAGCTGCTCTCTGCCTCAGACACGGTGCCCTCTGCGTGTGCAGTCATCTAAACAGTGCAGGGTCTGGGACCGTGGAGAATCCAAGGCAGTAGAGTCATGCTTTGCTTAACAGTGGGGATGAGTTCTGAGGAGTGTGTCATGGTCAGGCAATCTCGAGACTGTGCAAACACCACGGAGTTCCTAAACCTGGATGGCAGAGCCTCCTACACACCTAGGCCATATGGGACTAATCTGATGGGACCCCCGTTGTTGACTGAAACGTCCCGATGTAGGGCATGACTGTACTTCCCAACTCCAAGGGCACGGAAGTGTAGCCTGTGGGGCTTTGGAAAAGAACAGAGACGCTCAAGGCCTACTCTGGACCCACTGACTCAGAATCTACTGGGATAGGTCCCGCCTTTAAAGACCAGACGTAGTCCTCCTCTGCAGACATCTCATCAACGGTTTTTCACGCTGGGTTTTCCCTCATCTGAGAAAACAGGCCAAGAGATTGTGAGGATCCATAATTAGTGTTTTAAGACATTTGGCAGGACTCAGTGTTTTTCACGTTCTGTGATACTGGGATCTGCATCTCCACCGTAATGTGTTAAACCTTGAAATCTTGTCCAAAAGTCATGTCATTACCTAGAGAATCCTTCTGTGAATGCCAGGCAGATTGCCATCTTTCTGCTTCCGCCTGCTCACCTTTCCAATGGGGAGAATAACGGTAACCTACCTTTTGGAGGTGAGGATTGAATGAGACAGTTGGTGCAAAGCAGTGGGCACAGGATCTGGCACAAAGTGAAGCCTTCAAGAAATTATGATTACAGTAGTTTTGATTTCCCTCCAGTCGGAATAGAGTTTAGTTGAAGTTAGTGGCTGTGGCACAGCTGTGTCTCAGGCTGGTGTCTGCCGCCCTGAGCTAAGCCATAAAAATCCCTGGAATAACTTTTCAAAAGCCTGTTAGCCTCTTGAGCCTCCTACACGTCTTTATTTTATTTTATTTTATTTTATGTTATTTTATTTTATTTTATTTTATGTTATTTTATTGCAGTAACAGTGGATTCTAAGATGATATAGCTTTCAGATGTACGTTGTAATATATTTCGAATTCTGTGTAGATTACATGGGTGTTCACCACCCGAAAACTAATTATAGTCGGTCACCTCACATGTGAGCCTCATCGCCCCTTTGGCTCTCTCCCCTCCCCCCTCCCCCTATGGTAACCAGCAATCCAATCTCCTTTGCTCTGTGTGCGTTTGTCGTTGTTTTTATCTTCTCCTTATGAGTGAGATCACACGGTGTCTGGAGTTTGACTTTCTCCCTCTGATTTATTTCGCTTCACATAATACCCTCAAGGTCCCTCCACGTTGTCGCAAATGGTCGGATCTCATCATTTCTTAGGGCCGAGTAGCATTCCATTGTGTATACATACCACATCTTCTTCATCCATTCTTCCCCTGATGGGCACCTAGGTTGCTTCCAAGTTCTGGCTGTTGTGAATAATGCTGCAGTGAACCTAGGGGTGCATGTGTCTTTCTGCATTGGTGTTTTCAAGTTCTTTGGATGAATAGCCAGCAGTGGGCTAGCTGGATCATACACATGGTAGATGTATTCTTAGTTTTCTGAGGATACTCCATACTGCTTTCCATAGTTGGCTGCACCAGTCTGCCCTCCCGCCAGCAGTGCAGGAGAGTTCCCTTCTCTCCACATCCTCTCCGACACTTGTCTCTTGTCTTGTTAATGAGAGCCATTCTGACCAGAGTAAGGTGACATCTCCTTGTAGTTGTGATTTGCATTTCTCTGATCGCTAATGATGTTGAGTCCCTTTCCATATGCCTGTTGGCCATCCGTATACCTTCTTTGGAGAAATCACTGCTCAGATCTTTTGCCCGCCTTTTTAATTGGGTTGTTGATTTCTTTTGCTGTTGAGATGTATGAGTTCTTTCTGTGTTTTGGATATTAAGCCCTTATCCGATATAGGGTTTGCAAGAATCTTCTCCCCAGTTGTTAGGTTGTGTTTTGGTTTTGTGGATGGTTTCCTTTGCGGTGCAGAGGATTTTTTTTGACTTTGATGTAGTCCCATTTGTTCACTTTGTATTTTGTTTCCATTGCCCAGTCAGACGTGGTACTTGAAAATAGGCTGCTAAGACTGATGTCAAAGAGCCTACTGCCTATGTTTTCTTGTAGAGGTTGCATGGTTTCGGGTCTGACATTCAAGTAAAAGCGGAGGGAGGAGGCTGCAGTTCCCCGAGAGCGAGCGTAGCGGGGACCCTGCGTCCCTGTCAGCGCACCTTCCCGCTCCGCGAAGGTCCGAAGCGTGCGGGCGGGGCCGCAGGAGTTGTCCCAGGAGGGTGTCCCTGTCGCTGTCCGCAGTCCACCGCCGGAGGGGGGCGGGGCAACGGCCGGGCAGCGTCTGGGCGGCGGCGGGCGCGCGCGCGCGCGAGGAGAGGAGCGCGCGGCTGCTGGGCCGCCGTCCTGGGAGGCGTGGGAGGCGTCGGCGAGCCGCGCCTGCCTGCCCAGAGCCGAGCCCGGCGGAGGCCGGCCGCGCTGTGCTGCTCTCTCCCGGGCCGGGCTCGTCCGTTCCCCCGGCGTCCGTGGACGCCGCTCCGTGTCCCCGCTGGGCACAGCAGCCCGGGCCCTCCGCGGCCACGGCCGCTAGCCTGAGGAGGCCCTCCTTCAGCTCCCGCTCTTCCTGCTCGCCGGACACGGACGACCGGGGCGCCCGCGAAGAGGATTCCATCTGAGAGAGGTACCTGGGGGGCGTGGGCCTGGGGGCTGGTGGGAGGCGAGCGTGTCCCTGAGGAGTAGGCTTGTGCGCCAAGAGGTGCCCGTCAGGTCGCGGGACAGCTGTGCGGCGCGGGGAGCGAGGGGGTCTCTTTGTGCGCTTCAGGCGTTCGTGGAACGGGCGGTGTGTGCCGGGCACGGGGCCCGCCTGGGCATGCGGTGCCCGGGAGTCGGGCGCTGAAGCGCCCCCCGTGGTCTTGGCTTCTCGGAAGGACAGACGCCAAGTCGATAAGGACACTGGTCTCGAGGCGTTCTGAGGAGTGCGGGTCTCCCTCTTTTCGAGGCTACGTTCCGTTGGGGTTTTCACGAAGCCTGTTGTGGCCCTGAAGCTCAGGCCGGTTCAGGGGAAGTGGCCTGTCGAGGGCCACACAATATTTGTGTGCAGAGCCAGTGCTTTCCAAAGCCCTTGACTGTGCAGAAGTCTACCTGTTAGGGGTGCAGTGGGGGCTGTCCGGGGAGCGTGGTGAGCACAGGTATGTGCCCCACACTTGAAAGTATGGAAGAGAAAGCGTGAGGCTGGAGGGTGCTCCGTTCGTTCCCTCCTTCCACAGAAAGTCTGGAGAGTTGACTTTGGGACAAGTCCTTCCTTTCCTCTGGTCGGTGCGTGTTCAGTGGCCTGGACACTTGGTGAGCAGGACTGACAGGGTGTTTGACGTACTGGACCTCACAGCCCGGTTGGAAAGGACAGACAGGCAGCAACCAATTGCCTAGGAGATACGTAAAGGCAATTTTGTGTTGAGTGTTGAGAACTACGGCATTTCCTGTTAGCCTTTGTGACTCAGGCAGTGATGTGGAAGCTGAGAGCAGATGCCTAAAAGACAAGGAGGACTTGTGCGGGAGAGTGTTGGGACAGGGCACGGGAGGAGTATGGCCTGTCAGAGGAGCTGAAAGAATGCCCTGGAGACTGGGGCCGCCGCGTAGGGACTGTAGGGTGGGGAAAACAAAACTTTTCGATTGAGGCTGGCGCTTTCTGTAGGTTTTTGGAGACTGAGCGTGGTGATTCAGAACGTGGCCTCTGGAGCCAGACTCTGTCACATGGGTCCTGGCTCTGCCACCTACGGGCTGTGTGAACTTGGGCAAGTTACTGTACCATTCTGTGTGTCAGTTTCCTGATCTGTAAAACGGGGATGATTATCATACGCACTCCATAGGTGAGTGTAAAGGTGAGAGGATATTTCATATCCGTAAAGTACTTAGAGCAGTGTCTGGCCTTTAGTAGGCGTTAGTAGTGGTTGATTAAAGAAATGGCTAAATGCATACCTAAGTATTCAAGGCTTGGAGGCTGTCCCTGGTGAAACGTGTGAACTTGAATGGATTACACCCAACTTTGTTTTGTTTCCTTTCCGGCTTGCAGTTGCTACTGACCGCATCTGCAGCACTGTGGAATTAGAAATAATCTGCCTCGACTTGGCTGCTCTTGGTAAAACAATCTAATGCTGTCCAAATTATCCCAGGGAAATAAAAGCCTTTTCAGTAGCATAGTAGGGTTAGGCTTATTTAATATGTATTGTTTATATTGGTTTGTTTAGTGTTTGTTGGTGACTTTGTGTTCGTTTTTTTTTTTTTTTTTGGCAAAGCTGCTCGGTCAAACAAGGCAGATTAGCTAGGAAATGGTTCAGACCCAGAGAAAAGTAGAGAGTCGTGTAAGCAGAGCACGCCTTTCCTTGACTCTCTGTCGAGAGCTTTTGTGATTGCAGCTGCTCTCTGCCTCAGACACGGTGCCCTCTGCGTGTGCAGTCATCTAAACAGTGCAGGGTCTGGGACCGTGGAGAATCCAAGGCAGTAGAGTCATGCTTTGCTTAACAGTGGGGATGAGTTCTGAGGAGTGTGTCATGGTCAGGCAATCTCGAGACTGTGCAAACACCACGGAGTTCCTAAACCTGGATGGCAGAGCCTCCTACACACCTAGGCCATATGGGACTAATCTGATGGGACCCCCGTTGTTGACTGAAACGTCCCGATGTAGGGCATGACTGTACTTCCCAACTCCAAGGGCACGGAAGTGTAGCCTGTGGGGCTTTGGAAAAGAACAGAGACGCTCAAGGCCTACTCTGGACCCACTGACTCAGAATCTACTGGGATAGGTCCCGCCTTTAAAGACCAGACGTAGTCCTCCTCTGCAGACATCTCATCAACGGTTTTTCACGCTGGGTTTTCCCTCATCTGAGAAAACAGGCCAAGAGATTGTGAGGATCCATAATTAGTGTTTTAAGACATTTGGCAGGACTCAGTGTTTTTCACGTTCTGTGATACTGGGATCTGCATCTCCACCGTAATGTGTTAAACCTTGAAATCTTGTCCAAAAGTCATGTCATTACCTAGAGAATCCTTCTGTGAATGCCAGGCAGATTGCCATCTTTCTGCTTCCGCCTGCTCACCTTTCCAATGGGGAGAATAACGGTAACCTACCTTTTGGAGGTGAGGATTGAATGAGACAGTTGGTGCAAAGCAGTGGGCACAGGATCTGGCACAAAGTGAAGCCTTCAAGAAATTATGATTACAGTAGTTTTGATTTCCCTCCAGTCGGAATAGAGTTTAGTTGAAGTTAGTGGCTGTGGCACAGCTGTGTCTCAGGCTGGTGTCTGCCGCCCTGAGCTAAGCCATAAAAATCCCTGGAATAACTTTTCAAAAGCCTGTTAGCCTCTTGAGCCTCCTACACGTCTTTATTTTATTTTATTTTATTTTATGTTATTTTATTTTATTTTATTTTATGTTATTTTATTGCAGTAACAGTGGATTCTAAGATGATATAGCTTTCAGATGTACGTTGTAATATATTTCGAATTCTGTGTAGATTACATGGTGTTCACCACCCGAAAACTAATTATAGTCGGTCACCTCACATGTGAGCCTCATCGCCCCTTTGGCTCTCTCCCCTCCCCCCTCCCCCTATGGTAACCAGCAATCCAATCTCCTTTGCTCTGTGTGCGTTTGTCGTTGTTTTTATCTTCTCCTTATGAGTGAGATCACACGGTGTCTGGAGTTTGACTTTCTCCCTCTGATTTATTTCGCTTCACATAATACCCTCAAGGTCCCTCCACGTTGTCGCAAATGGTCGGATCTCATCATTTCTTAGGGCCGAGTAGCATTCCATTGTGTATACATACCACATCTTCTTCATCCATTCTTCCCCTGATGGGCACCTAGGTTGCTTCCAAGTTCTGGCTGTTGTGAATAATGCTGCAGTGAACCTAGGGGTGCATGTGTCTTTCTGCATTGGTGTTTTCAAGTTCTTTGGATGAATAGCCAGCAGTGGGCTAGCTGGATCATACACATGGTAGATGTATTCTTAGTTTTCTGAGGATACTCCATACTGCTTTCCATAGTTGGCTGCACCAGTCTGCCCTCCCGCCAGCAGTGCAGGAGAGTTCCCTTCTCTCCACATCCTCTCCGACACTTGTCTCTTGTCTTGTTAATGAGAGCCATTCTGACCAGAGTAAGGTGACATCTCCTTGTAGTTGTGATTTGCATTTCTCTGATCGCTAATGATGTTGAGTCCCTTTCCATATGCCTGTTGGCCATCCGTATACCTTCTTTGGAGAAATCACTGCTCAGATCTTTTGCCCGCCTTTTTAATTGGGTTGTTGATTTCTTTTGCTGTTGAGATGTATGAGTTCTTTCTGTGTTTTGGATATTAAGCCCTTATCCGATATAGGGTTTGCAAGAATCTTCTCCCCAGTTGTTAGGTTGTGTTTTGGTTTTGTGGATGGTTTCCTTTGCGGTGCAGAGGATTTTTTTTGACTTTGATGTAGTCCCATTTGTTCACTTTGTATTTTGTTTCCATTGCCCAGTCAGACGTGGTACTTGAAAATAGGCTGCTAAGACTGATGTCAAAGAGCCTACTGCCTATGTTTTCTTGTAGAGGTTGCATGGTTTCGGGTCTGACATTCAAGTAAAAGCGGAGGGAGGAGGCTGCAGTTCCCCGAGAGCGAGCGTAGCGGGGACCCTGCGTCCCTGTCAGCGCACCTTCCCGCTCCGCGAAGGTCCGAAGCGTGCGGGCGGGGCCGCAGGAGTTGTCCCAGGAGGGTGTCCCTGTCGCTGTCCGCAGTCCACCGCCGGAGGGGGGCGGGGCAACGGCCGGGCAGCGTCTGGGCGGCGGCGGGCGCGCGCGCGCGCGAGGAGAGGAGCGCGCGGCTGCTGGGCCGCCGTCCTGGGAGGCGTGGGAGGCGTCGGCGAGCCGCGCCTGCCTGCCCAGAGCCGAGCCCGGCGGAGGCCGGCCGCGCTGTGCTGCTCTCTCCCGGGCCGGGCTCGTCCGTTCCCCCGGCGTCCATGGACGCCGCTCCGTGTCCCCGCTGGGCACAGCAGCCCGGGCCCTCCGCGGCCACGGCCGCTAGCCTGAGGAGGCCCTCCTTCAGCTCCCGCTCTTCCTGCTCGCCGGACACGGACGACCGGGGCGCCCGCGAAGAGGATTCCATCTGAGAGAGGTACCTGGGGGGCGTGGGCCTGGGCGCTGGTGGGAGGCGAGCGTGTCCCTGAGGAGTAGGCTTGTGCGCCAAGAGGTGCCCGTCAGGTCGCGGGACAGCTGTGCGGCGCGGGGAGCGAGGGGGTCTCTTCGTGCGCTTCAGGCGTTCGTGGAACGGGCGGTGTGTGCCGGGCACGGGGCCCGCCTGGGCATGCGGTGCCCGGGAGTCGGGCGCTGAAGCGCCCCCCGTGGTCTTGGCTTCTCGGAAGGACAGACGCCAAGTCGATAAGGACACTGGTCTCGAGGCGTTCTGAGGAGTGCGGGTCTCCCTCTTTTCGAGGCTACGTTCCGTTGGGGTTTTCACGAAGCCTGTTGTGGCCCTGAAGCTCAGGCCGGTTCAGGGGAAGTGGCCTGTCGAGGGCCACACAATATTTGTGTGCAGAGCCAGTGCTTTCCAAAGCCCTTGACTGTGCAGAAGTCTACCTGTTAGGGGTGCAGTGGGGGCTGTCCGGGGAGCGTGGTGAGCACAGGTATGTGCCCCACACTTGAAAGTATGGAAGAGAAAGCGTGAGGCTGGAGGGTGCTCCGTTCGTTCCCTCCTTCCACAGAAAGTCTGGAGAGTTGACTTTGGGACAAGTCCTTCCTTTCCTCTGGTCGGTGCGTGTTCAGTGGCCTGGACACTTGGTGAGCAGGACTGACAGGGTGTTTGACGTACTGGACCTCACAGCCCGGTTGGAAAGGACAGACAGGCAGCAACCAATTGCCTAGGAGATACGTAAAGGCAATTTTGTGTTGAGTGTTGAGAACTACGGCATTTCCTGTTAGCCTTTGTGACTCAGGCAGTGATGTGGAAGCTGAGAGCAGATGCCTAAAAGACAAGGAGGACTTGTGCGGGAGAGTGTTGGGACAGGGCACGGGAGGAGTATGGCCTGTCAGAGGAGCTGAAAGAATGCCCTGGAGACTGGGGCCGCCGCGTAGGGACTGTAGGGTGGGGAAAACAAAACTTTTCGATTGAGGCTGGCGCTTTCTGTAGGTTTTTGGAGACTGAGCGTGGTGATTCAGAACGTGGCCTCTGGAGCCAGACTCTGTCACATGGGTCCTGGCTCTGCCACCTACAGGCTGTGTGAACTTGGGCAAGTTACTGTACCATTCTGTGTGTCAGTTTCCTGATCTGTAAAACGGGGATGATTATCATACGCACTCCATAGGTGAGTGTAAAGGTGAGAGGATATTTCATATCCGTAAAGTACTTAGAGCAGTGTCTGGCCTTTAGTAGGCGTTAGTAGTGGTTGATTAAAGAAATGGCTAAATGCATACCTAAGTATTCAAGGCTTGGAGGCTGTCCCTGGTGAAACGTGTGAACTTGAATGGATTACACCCAACTTTGTTTTGTTTCCTTTCCGGCTTGCAGTTGCTACTGACCGCATCTGCAGCACTGTGGAATTAGAAATAATCTGCCTCGACTTGGCTGCTCTTGGTAAAACAATCTAATGCTGTCCAAATTATCCCAGGGAAATAAAAGCCTTTTCAGTAGCATAGTAGGGTTAGGCTTATTTAATATGTATTGTTTATATTGGTTTGTTTAGTGTTTGTTGGTGACTTTGTGTTCGTTTTTTTTTTTTTTTTTTTGGCAAAGCTGCTCGGTCAAACAAGGCAGATTAGCTAGGAAATGGTTCAGACCCAGAGAAAAGTAGAGAGTCGTGTAAGCAGAGCACGCCTTTCCTTGACTCTCTGTCGAGAGCTTTTGTGATTGCAGCTGCTCTCTGCCTCAGACACGGTGCCCTCTGCGTGTGCAGTCATCTAAACAGTGCAGGGTCTGGGACCGTGGAGAATCCAAGGCAGTAGAGTCATGCTTTGCTTAACAGTGGGGATGAGTTCTGAGGAGTGTGTCATGGTCAGGCAATCTCGAGACTGTGCAAACACCACGGAGTTCCTAAACCTGGATGGCAGAGCCTCCTACACACCTAGGCCATGTGGGACTAATCTGATGGGACCCCCGTTGTTGACTGAAACGTCCCGATGTAGGGCATGACTGTACTTCCCAACTCCAAGGGCACGGAAGTGTAGCCTGTGGGGCTTTGGAAAAGAACAGAGACGCTCAAGGCCTACTCTGGACCCACTGACTCAGAATCTACTGGGATAGGTCCCGCCTTTAAAGACCAGACGTAGTCCTCCTCTGCAGACATCTCATCAACGGTTTTTCACGCTGGGTTTTCCCTCATCTGAGAAAACAGGCCAAGAGATTGTGAGGATCCATAATTAGTGTTTTAAGACATTTGGCAGGACTCAGTGTTTTTCACGTTCTGTGATACTGGGATCTGCATCTCCACCGTAATGTGTTAAACCTTGAAATCTTGTCCAAAAGTCATGTCATTACCTAGAGAATCCTTCTGTGAATGCCAGGCAGATTGCCATCTTTCTGCTTCCGCCTGCTCACCTTTCCAATGGGGAGAATAACGGTAACCTACCTTTTGGAGGTGAGGATTGAATGAGACAGTTGGTGCAAAGCAGTGGGCACAGGATCTGGCACAAAGTGAAGCCTTCAAGAAATTATGATTACAGTAGTTTTGATTTCCCTCCAGTCGGAATAGAGTTTAGTTGAAGTTAGTGGCTGTGGCACAGCTGTGTCTCAGGCTGGTGTCTGCCGCCCTGAGGTAAGCCATAAAAATCCCTGGAATAACTTTTCAAAAGCCTGTTAGCCTCTTGAGCCTCCTACACGTCTTTATTTTATTTTATTTTATTTTATGTTATTTTATTTTATTTTATTTTATGTTATTTTATTGCAGTAACAGTGGATTCTAAGATGATATAGCTTTCAGATGTACGTTGTAATATATTTCGAATTCTGTGTAGATTACATGGTGTTCACCACCCGAAAACTAATTATAGTCGGTCACCTCACATGTGAGCCTCATCGCCCCTTTGGCTCTCTCCCCTCCCCCCTCCCCCTATGGTAACCAGCAATCCAATCTCCTTTGCTCTGTGTGCGTTTGTCGTTGTTTTTATCTTCTCCTTATGAGTGAGATCACACGGTGTCTGGAGTTTGACTTTCTCCCTCTGATTTATTTCGCTTCACATAATACCCTCAAGGTCCCTCCACGTTGTCGCAAATGGTCGGATCTCATCATTTCTTAGGGCCGAGTAGCATTCCATTGTGTATACATACCACATCTTCTTCATCCATTCTTCCCCTGATGGGCACCTAGGTTGCTTCCAAGTTCTGGCTGTTGTGAATAATGCTGCAGTGAACCTAGGGGTGCATGTGTCTTTCTGCATTGGTGTTTTCAAGTTCTTTGGATGAATAGCCAGCAGTGGGCTAGCTGGATCATACACATGGTAGATGTATTCTTAGTTTTCTGAGGATACTCCATACTGCTTTCCATAGTTGGCTGCACCAGTCTGCCCTCCCGCCAGCAGTGCAGGAGAGTTCCCTTCTCTCCACATCCTCTCCGACACTTGTCTCTTGTCTTGTTAATGAGAGCCATTCTGACCAGAGTAAGGTGACATCTCCTTGTAGTTGTGATTTGCATTTCTCTGATCGCTAATGATGTTGAGTCCCTTTCCATATGCCTGTTGGCCATCCGTATACCTTCTTTGGAGAAATCACTGCTCAGATCTTTTGCCCGCCTTTTTAATTGGGTTGTTGATTTCTTTTGCTGTTGAGATGTATGAGTTCTTTCTGTGTTTTGGATATTAAGCCCTTATCCGATATAGGGTTTGCAAGAATCTTCTCCCCAGTTGTTAGGTTGTGTTTTGGTTTTGTGGATGGTTTCCTTTGCGGTGCAGAGGATTTTTTTTGACTTTGATGTAGTCCCATTTGTTCACTTTGTATTTTGTTTCCATTGCCCAGTCAGACGTGGTACTTGAAAATAGGCTGCTAAGACTGATGTCAAAGAGCCTACTGCCTATGTTTTCTTGTAGAGGTTGCATGGTTTCGGGTCTGACATTCAAGTAAAAGCGGAGGGAGGAGGCTGCAGTTCCCCGAGAGCGAGCGTAGCGGGGACCCTGCGTCCCTGTCAGCGCACCTTCCCGCTCCGCGAAGGTCCGAAGCGTGCGGGCGGGGCCGCAGGAGTTGTCCCAGGAGGGTGTCCCTGTCGCTGTCCGCAGTCCACCGCCGGAGGGGGGCGGGGCAACGGCCGGGCAGCGTCTGGGCGGCGGCGGGCGCGCGCGCGCGCGAGGAGAGGAGCGCGCGGCTGCTGGGCCGCCGTCCTGGGAGGCGTGGGAGGCGTCGGCGAGCCGCGCCTGCCTGCCCAGAGCCGAGCCCGGCGGAGGCCGGCCGCGCTGTGCTGCTCCCTCCCGGGCCGGGCTCGTCCGTTCCCCCGGCGTCCGTGGACGCCGCTCCGTGTCCCCGCTGGGCACAGCAGCCCGGGCCCTCCTCGGCCACGGCCGCTAGCCTGAGGAAGCCCTCCTTCAGCTCCCGCTCTTCCTGCTCGCCGGACACGGACGACGGGGTCGCCCGCGAAGACGATTCCATCTGAGAGAGGTACCTGTGGGGCGTGGGCCTGGGCGCTGGTGGGAGGCGAGCGTGTCCCTGAGGAATAGGCTTGTGCGCCAAGAGGTGCCCGTCAGGTCGCGGGACAGCTGTGCGGCGCGGGGAGCGAGGGGGTCTCTTCGTGCGCTTCAGGCGTTCGTGGAACGGGCGGTGTGTGCCGGGCACGGGGCCCGCCTGGGCATGCGGTGCCCGGGAGTCGGGCGCTGAAGCGCCCCCCGTGGTCTTGGCTTCTCGGAAGGACAGACGCCAAGTCGATAAGGACACTGGTCTCGAGGCGTTCTGAGGAGTGCGGGTCTCCCTCTTTTCGAGGCTACGTTCCGTTGGGGTTTTCACGAAGCCTGTTGTGGCCCTGAAGCTCAGGCCGGTTCAGGGGAAGTGGCCTGTCGAGGGCCACACAATATTTGTGTGCAGAGCCAGTGCTTTCCAAAGCCCTTGACTGTGCAGAAGTCTACCTGTTAGGGGTGCAGTGGGGGCTGTCCGGGGAGCGTGGTGAGCACAGGTATGTGCCCCACACTTGAAAGTATGGAAGAGAAAGCGTGAGGCTGGAGGGTGCTCCGTTCGTTCCCTCCTTCCACAGAAAGTCTGGAGAGTTGACTTTGGGACCAGTCCTTCCTTTCCTCTGGTCGGTGCGTGTTCAGTGGCCTGGACACTTGGTGAGCAGGACTGACAGGGTGTTTGACGTACTGGACCTCACAGCCCGGTTGGAAAGGACAGACAGGCAGCAACCAATTGCCTAGGAGATACGTAAAGGCAATTTTGTGTTGAGTGTTGAGAACTACGGCATTTCCTGTTAGCCTTTGTGACTCAGGCAGTGATGTGGAAGCTGAGAGCAGATGCCTAAAAGACAAGGAGGACTTGTGCGGGAGAGTGTTGGGACAGGGCACGGGAGGAGTATGGCCTGTCAGAGGAGCTGAAAGAATGCCCTGGAGACTGGGGCCGCCGCGTAGGGACTGTAGGGTGGGGAAAACAAAACTTTTCGATTGAGGCTGGCGCTTTCTGTAGGTTTTTGGAGACTGAGCGTGGTGATTCAGAACGTGGCCTCTGGAGCCAGACTCTGTCACATGGGTCCTGGCTCTGCCACCTACGGGCTGTGTGAACTTGGGCAAGTTACTGTACCATTCTGTGTGTCAGTTTCCTGATCTGTAAAACGGGGATGATTATCATACGCACTCCATAGGTGAGTGTAAAGGTGAGAGGATATTTCATATCCGTAGAGTACTTAGAGCAGTGTCTGGCCTTTAGTAGGCGTTAGTAGTGGTTGATTAAAGAAATGGCTAAATGCATACCTAAGTATTCAAGGCTTGGAGGCTGTCCCTGGTGAAACGTGTGAACTTGAATGGATTACACCCAACTTTGTTTTGTTTCCTTTCCGGCTTGCAGTTGCTACTGACCGCATCTGCAGCACTGTGGAATTAGAAATAATCTGCCTCGACTTGGCTGCTCTTGGTAAAACAATCTAATGCTGTCCAAATTATCCCAGGGAAATAAAAGCCTTTTCAGTAGCATAGTAGGGTTAGGCTTATTTAATATGTATTGTTTATATTGGTTTGTTTAGTGTTTGTTGGTGACTTTGTGTTCGTTTTTTTTTTTTTTTTTTTTTTTTTGGCAAAGCTGCTCGGTCAAACAAGGCAGATTAGCTAGGAAATGGTTCAGACCCAGAGAAAAGTAGAGAGTCGTGTAAGCAGAGCACGCCTTTCCTTGACTCTCTGTCGAGAGCTTTTGTGATTGCAGCTGCTCTCTGCCTCAGACACGGTGCCCTCTGCGTGTGCAGTCATCTAAACAGTGCAGGGTCTGGGACCGTGGAGAATCCAAGGCAGTAGAGTCATGCTTTGCTTAACAGTGGGGATGAGTTCTGAGGAGTGTGTCATGGTCAGGCAATCTCGAGACTGTGCAAACACCACGGAGTTCCTAAACCTGGATGGCAGAGCCTCCTACACACCTAGGCCATATGGGACTAATCTGATGGGACCCCCGTTGTTGACTGAAACGTCCCGATGTAGGGCATGACTGTACTTCCCAACTCCAAGGGCACGGAAGTGTAGCCTGTGGGGCTTTGGAAAAGAACAGAGACGCTCAAGGCCTACTCTGGACCCACTGACTCAGAATCTACTGGGATAGGTCCCGCCTTTAAAGACCAGACGTAGTCCTCCTCTGCAGACATCTCATCAAGGGTTTTTCACGCTGGGTTTTCCCTCATCTGAGAAAACAGGCCAAGAGATTGTGAGGATCCATAATTAGTGTTTTAAGACATTTGGCAGGACTCAGTGTTTTTCTCGTTCTGTGATACTGGGATCTGCATCTCCACCGTAATGTGTTAAACCTTGAAATCTTGTCCAAAAGTCATGTCATTACCTAGAGAATCCTTCTGTGAATGCCAGGCAGATTGCCATCTTTCTGCTTCCGCCTGCTCGCCTTTCCAATGGGGAGAATAACGGTAACCTACCTTTTGGAGGTGAGGATTGAATGAGACAGTTGGTGCAAAGCAGTGGGCACAGGATCTGGCACAAAGTGAAGCCTTCAAGAAATTATGATTACAGTAGTTTTGATTTCCCTCCAGTCGGAATAGAGTTTAGTTGAAGTTAGTGGCTGTGGCACAGCTGTGTCTCAGGCTGGTGTCTGCCGCCCTGAGCTAAGCCATAAAAATCCCTGGAATAACTTTTCAAAAGCCTGTTAGCCTCTTGAGCCTCCTACACGTCTTTATTTTATTTTATTTTATTTTATTTTATGTTATTTTATTGCAGTAACAGTGGATTCTAAGATGATATAGCTTTCAGATGTACGTTGTAATATATTTCGAATTCTGTGTAGATTACATGGTGTTCACCACCCGAAAACTAATTATAGTCGGTCACCTCACATGTGAGCCTCATCGCCCCTTTGGCTCTCTCCCCTCCCCCCTCCCCCTATGGTAACCAGCAATCCAATCTCCTTTGCTCTGTGTGCGTTTGTCGTTGTTTTTATCTTCTCCTTATGAGTGAGATCACACGGTGTCTGGAGTTTGACTTTCTCCCTCTGATTTATTTCGCTTCACATAATACCCTCAAGGTCCCTCCACGTTGTCGCAAATGGTCGGATCTCATCATTTCTTAGGGCCGAGTAGCATTCCATTGTGTATACATACCACATCTTCTTCATCCATTCTTCCCCTGATGGGCACCTAGGTTGCTTCCAAGTTCTGGCTGTTGTGAATAATGCTGCAGTGAACCTAGGGGTGCATGTGTCTTTCTGCATTGGTGTTTTCAAGTTCTTTGGATGAATAGCCAGCAGTGGGCTAGCTGGATCATACACATGGTAGATGTATTCTTAGTTTTCTGAGGATACTCCATACTGCTTTCCATAGTTGGCTGCACCAGTCTGCCCTCCCGCCAGCAGTGCAGGAGAGTTCCCTTCTCTCCACATCCTCTCCGACACTTGTCTCTTGTCTTGTTAATGAGAGCCATTCTGACCAGAGTAAGGTGACATCTCCTTGTAGTTGTGATTTGCATTTCTCTGATCGCTAATGATGTTGAGTCCCTTTCCATATGCCTGTTGGCCATCCGTATACCTTCTTTGGAGAAATCACTGCTCAGATCTTTTGCCCGCCTTTTTAATTGGGTTGTTGATTTCTTTTGCTGTTGAGATGTATGAGTTCTTTCTGTGTTTTGGATATTAAGCCCTTATCCGATATAGGGTTTGCAAGAATCTTCTCCCCAGTTGTTAGGTTGTGTTTTGGTTTTGTGGATGGTTTCCTTTGCGGTGCAGAGGATTTTTTTTGACTTTGATGTAGTCCCATTTGTTCACTTTGTATTTTGTTTCCATTGCCCAGTCAGACGTGGTACTTGAAAATAGGCTGCTAAGACTGATGTCAAAGAGCCTACTGCCTATGTTTTCTTGTAGAGGTTGCATGGTTTCGGGTCTGACATTCAAGTAAAAGCGGAGGGAGGAGGCTGCAGTTCCCCGAGAGCGAGCGTAGCGGGGACCCTGCGTCCCTGTCAGCGCACCTTCCCGCTCCGCGAAGGTCCGAAGCGTGCGGGCGGGGCCGCAGGAGTTGTCCCAGGAGGGTGTCCCTGTCGCTGTCCGCAGTCCACCGCCGGAGGGGGGCGGGGCAACGGCCGGGCAGCGTCTGGGCGGCGGCGGGCGCGCGCGCGCGCGAGGAGAGGAGCGCGCGGCTGCTGGGCCGCTGTCCTGGGAGGCGTGGGAGGCGTCGGCGAGCCGCGCCTGCCTGCCCAGAGCCGAGCCCGGCGGAGGCCGGCCGCGCTGTGCTGCTCCCTCCCGGGCCGGGCTCGTCCGTTCCCCCGGCGTCCGTGGACGCCGCTCCGTGTCCCCGCTGGGCACAGCAGCCCGGGCCCTCCTCGGCCACGGCCGCTAGCCTGAGGAAGCCCTCCTTCAGCTCCCGCTCTTCCTGCTCGCCGGACACGGACGACGGGGTCGCCCGCGAAGACGATTCCATCTGAGAGAGGTACCTGGGGGGCGTGGGCCTGGGCGCTGGTGGGAGGCGAGCGTGTCCCTGAGGAATAGGCTTGTGCGCCAAGAGGTGCCCGTCAGGTCGCGGGACAGCTGTGCGGCGCGGGGAGCGAGGGGGTCTCTTCGTGCGCTTCAGGCGTTCGTGGAACGGGCGGTGTGTGCCGGGCACGGGGCCCGCCTGGGCATGCGGTGCCCGGGAGTCGGGCGCTGAAGCGCCCCCCGTGGTCTTGGCTTCTCGGAAGGACAGACGCCAAGTCGATAAGGACACTGGTCTCGAGGCGTTCTGAGGAGTGCGGGTCTCCCTCTTTTCGAGGCTACGTTCCGTTGGGGTTTTCACGAAGCCTGTTGTGGCCCTGAAGCTCAGGCCGGTTCAGGGGAAGTGGCCTGTCGAGGGCCACACAATATTTGTGTGCAGAGCCAGTGCTTTCCAAAGCCCTTGACTGTGCAGAAGTCTACCTGTTAGGGGTGCAGTGGGGGCTGTCCGGGGAGCGTGGTGAGCACAGGTATGTGCCCCACACTTGAAAGTATGGAAGAGAAAGCGTGAGGCTGGAGGGTGCTCCGTTCGTTCCCTCCTTCCACAGAAAGTCTGGAGAGTTGACTTTGGGACAAGTCCTTCCTTTCCTCTGGTCGGTGCGTGTTCAGTGGCCTGGACACTTGGTGAGCAGGACTGACAGGGTGTTTGACGTACTGGACCTCACAGCCCGGTTGGAAAGGACAGACAGGCAGCAACCAATTGCCTAGGAGATACGTAAAGGCAATTTTGTGTTGAGTGTTGAGAACTACGGCATTTCCTGTTAGCCTTTGTGACTCAGGCAGTGATGTGGAAGCTGAGAGCAGATGCCTAAAAGACAAGGAGGACTTGTGCGGGAGAGTGTTGGGACAGGGCACGGGAGGAGTATGGCCTGTCAGAGGAGCTGAAAGAATGCCCTGGAGACTGGGGCCGCCGCGTAGGGACTGTAGGGTGGGGAAAACAAAACTTTTCGATTGAGGCTGGCGCTTTCTGTAGGTTTTTGGAGACTGAGCGTGGTGATTCAGAACGTGGCCTCTGGAGCCAGACTCTGTCACATGGGTCCTGGCTCTGCCACCTACGGGCTGTGTGAACTTGGGCAAGTTACTGTACCATTCTGTGTGTCAGTTTCCTGATCTGTAAAACGGGGATGATTATCATACGCACTCCATAGGTGAGTGTAAAGGTGAGAGGATATTTCATATCCGTAGAGTACTTAGAGCAGTGTCTGGCCTTTAGTAGGCGTTAGTAGTGGTTGATTAAAGAAATGGCTAAATGCATACCTAAGTATTCAAGGCTTGGAGGCTGTCCCTGGTGAAACGTGTGAACTTGAATGGATTACACCCAACTTTGTTTTGTTTCCTTTCCGGCTTGCAGTTGCTACTGACCGCATCTGCAGCACTGTGGAATTAGAAATAATCTGCCTCGACTTGGCTGCTCTTGGTAAAACAATCTAATGCTGTCCAAATTATCCCAGGGAAATAAAAGCCTTTTCAGTAGCATAGTAGGGTTAGGCTTATTTAATATGTATTGTTTATATTGGTTTGTTTAGTGTTTGTTGGTGACTTTGTGTTCGTTTTTTTTTTTTTTTTTTTTTTTTGGCAAAGCTGCTCGGTCAAACAAGGCAGATTAGCTAGGAAATGGTTCAGACCCAGAGAAAAGTAGAGAGTCGTGTAAGCAGAGCACGCCTTTCCTTGACTCTCTGTCGAGAGCTTTTGTGATTGCAGCTGCTCTCTGCCTCAGACACGGTGCCCTCTGCGTGTGCAGTCATCTAAACAGTGCAGGGTCTGGGACCGTGGAGAATCCAAGGCAGTAGAGTCATGCTTTGCTTAACAGTGGGGATGAGTTCTGAGGAGTGTGTCATGGTCAGGCAATCTCGAGACTGTGCAAACACCACGGAGTTCCTAAACCTGGATGGCAGAGCCTCCTACACACCTAGGCCATATGGGACTAATCTGATGGGACCCCCGTTGTTGACTGAAACGTCCCGATGTAGGGCATGACTGTACTTCCCAACTCCAAGGGCACGGAAGTGTAGCCTGTGGGGCTTTGGAAAAGAACAGAAACGCTCAAGGCCTACTCTGGACCCACTGACTCAGAATCTACTGGGATAGGTCCCGCCTTTAAAGACCAGACGTAGTCCTCCTCTGCAGACATCTCATCAAGGGTTTTTCACGCTGGGTTTTCCCTCATCTGAGAAAACAGGCCAAGAGATTGTGAGGATCCATAATTAGTGTTTTAAGACATTTGGCAGGACTCAGTGTTTTTCACGTTCTGTGATACTGGGATCTGCATCTCCACCGTAATGTGTTAAACCTTGAAATCTTGTCCAAAAGTCATGTCATTACCTAGAGAATCCTTCTGTGAATGCCAGGCAGATTGCCATCTTTCTGCTTCCGCCTGCTCGCCTTTCCAATGGGGAGAATAACGGTAACCTACCTTTTGGAGGTGAGGATTGAATGAGACAGTTGGTGCAAAGCAGTGGGCACAGGATCTGGCACAAAGTGAAGCCTTCAAGAAATTATGATTACAGTAGTTTTGATTTCCCTCCAGTCGGAATAGAGTTTAGTTGAAGTTAGTGGCTGTGGCACAGCTGTGTCTCAGGCTGGTGTCTGCCGCCCTGAGCTAAGCCATAAAAATCCCTGGAATAACTTTTCAAAAGCCTGTTAGCCTCTTGAGCCTCCTACACGTCTTTATTTTATTTTATTTTATTTTATTTTATTTTATTTTATGTTATTTTATTGCAGTAACAGTGGATTCTAAGATGATATAGCTTTCAGATGTACGTTGTAATATATTTCGAATTCTGTGTAGATTACATGGTGTTCACCACCCGAAAACTAATTATAGTCGGTCACCTCACATGTGAGCCTCATCGCCCCTTTGGCTCTCTCCCCTCCCCCCTCCCCCTATGGTAACCAGCAATCCAATCTCCTTTGCTCTGTGTGCGTTTGTCGTTGTTTTTATCTTCTCCTTATGAGTGAGATCACACGGTGTCTGGAGTTTGACTTTCTCCCTCTGATTTATTTCGCTTCACATAATACCCTCAAGGTCCCTCCACGTTGTCGCAAATGGTCGGATCTCATCATTTCTTAGGGCCGAGTAGCATTCCATTGTGTATACATACCACATCTTCTTCATCCATTCTTCCCCTGATGGGCACCTAGGTTGCTTCCAAGTTCTGGCTGTTGTGAATAATGCTGCAGTGAACCTAGGGGTGCATGTGTCTTTCTGCATTGGTGTTTTCAAGTTCTTTGGATGAATAGCCAGCAGTGGGCTAGCTGGATCATACACATGGTAGATGTATTCTTAGTTTTCTGAGGATACTCCATACTGCTTTCCATAGTTGGCTGCACCAGTCTGCCCTCCCGCCAGCAGTGCAGGAGAGTTCCCTTCTCTCCACATCCTCTCCGACACTTGTCTCTTGTCTTGTTAATGAGAGCCATTCTGACCAGAGTAAGGTGACATCTCCTTGTAGTTGTGATTTGCATTTCTCTGATCGCTAATGATGTTGAGTCCCTTTCCATATGCCTGTTGGCCATCCGTATACCTTCTTTGGAGAAATCACTGCTCAGATCTTTTGCCCGCCTTTTTAATTGGGTTGTTGATTTCTTTTGCTGTTGAGATGTATGAGTTCTTTCTGTGTTTTGGATATTAAGCCCTTATCCGATATAGGGTTTGCAAGAATCTTCTCCCCAGTTGTTAGGTTGTGTTTTGGTTTTGTGGATGGTTTCCTTTGCGGTGCAGAGGATTTTTTTTGACTTTGATGTAGTCCCATTTGTTCACTTTGTATTTTGTTTCCATTGCCCAGTCAGACGTGGTACTTGAAAATAGGCTGCTAAGACTGATGTCAAAGAGCCTACTGCCTATGTTTTCTTGTAGAGGTTGCATGGTTTCGGGTCTGACATTCAAGTAAAAGCGGAGGGAGGAGGCTGCAGTTCCCCGAGAGCGAGCGTAGCGGGGACCCTGCGTCCCTGTCAGCGCACCTTCCCGCTCCGCGAAGGTCCGAAGCGTGCGGGCGGGGCCGCAGGAGTTGTCCCAGGAGGGTGTCCCTGTCGCTGTCCGCAGTCCACCGCCGGAGGGGGGCGGGGCAACGGCCGGGCAGCGTCTGGGCGGCGGCGGGCGCGCGCGCGCGCGAGGAGAGGAGCGCGCGGCTGCTGGGCCGCCGTCCTGGGAGGCGTGGGAGGCGTCGGCGAGCCGCGCCTGCCTGCCCAGAGCCGAGCCCGGCGGAGGCCGGCCGCGCTGTGCTGCTCCCTCCCGGGCCGGGCTCGTCCGTTCCCCCGGCGTCCGTGGACGCCGCTCCGTGTCCCCGCTGGGCACAGCAGCCCGGGCCCTCCTCGGCCACGGCCGCTAGCCTGAGGAAGCCCTCCTTCAGCTCCCGCTCTTCCTGCTCGCCGGACACGGACGACGGGGTCGCCCGCGAAGACGATTCCATCTGAGAGAGGTACCTGGGGGGCGTGGGCCTGGGCGCTGGTGGGAGGCGAGCGTGTCCCTGAGGAATAGGCTTGTGCGCCAAGAGGTGCCCGTCAGGTCGCGGGACAGCTGTGCGGCGCGGGGAGCGAGGGGGTCTCTTCGTGCGCTTCAGGCGTTCGTGGAACGGGCGGTGTGTGCCGGGCACGGGGCCCGCCTGGGCATGCGGTGCCCGGGAGTCGGGCGCTGAAGCGCCCCCCGTGGTCTTGGCTTCTCGGAAGGACAGACGCCAAGTCGATAAGGACACTGGTCTCGAGGCGTTCTGAGGAGTGCGGGTCTCCCTCTTTTCGAGGCTACGTTCCGTTGGGGTTTTCACGAAGCCTGTTGTGGCCCTGAAGCTCAGGCCGGTTCAGGGGAAGTGGCCTGTCGAGGGCCACACAATATTTGTGTGCAGAGCCAGTGCTTTCCAAAGCCCTTGACTGTGCAGAAGTCTACCTGTTAGGGGTGCAGTGGGGGCTGTCCGGGGAGCGTGGTGAGCACAGGTATGTGCCCCACACTTGAAAGTATGGAAGAGAAAGCGTGAGGCTGGAGGGTGCTCCGTTCGTTCCCTCCTTCCACAGAAAGTCTGGAGAGTTGACTTTGGGACAAGTCCTTCCTTTCCTCTGGTCGGTGCGTGTTCAGTGGCCTGGACACTTGGTGAGCAGGACTGACAGGGTGTTTGACGTACTGGACCTCACAGCCCGGTTGGAAAGGACAGACAGGCAGCAACCAATTGCCTAGGAGATACGTAAAGGCAATTTTGTGTTGAGTGTTGAGAACTACGGCATTTCCTGTTAGCCTTTGTGACTCAGGCAGTGATGTGGAAGCTGAGAGCAGATGCCTAAAAGACAAGGAGGACTTGTGCGGGAGAGTGTTGGGACAGGGCACGGGAGGAGTATGGCCTGTCAGAGGAGCTGAAAGAATGCCCTGGAGACTGGGGCCGCCGCGTAGGGACTGTAGGGTGGGGAAAACAAAACTTTTCGATTGAGGCTGGCGCTTTCTGTAGGTTTTTGGAGACTGAGCGTGGTGATTCAGAACGTGGCCTCTGGAGCCAGACTCTGTCACATGGGTCCTGGCTCTGCCACCTACGGGCTGTGTGAACTTGGGCAAGTTACTGTACCATTCTGTGTGTCAGTTTCCTGATCTGTAAAACGGGGATGATTATCATACGCACTCCATAGGTGAGTGTAAAGGTGAGAGGATATTTCATATCCGTAGAGTACTTAGAGCAGTGTCTGGCCTTTAGTAGGCGTTAGTAGTGGTTGATTAAAGAAATGGCTAAATGCATACCTAAGTATTCAAGGCTTGGAGGCTGTCCCTGGTGAAACGTGTGAACTTGAATGGATTACACCCAACTTTGTTTTGTTTCCTTTCCGGCTTGCAGTTGCTACTGACCGCATCTGCAGCACTGTGGAATTAGAAATAATCTGCCTCGACTTGGCTGCTCTTGGTAAAACAATCTAATGCTGTCCAAATTATCCCAGGGAAATAAAAGCCTTTTCAGTAGCATAGTAGGGTTAGGCTTATTTAATATGTATTGTTTATATTGGTTTGTTTAGTGTTTGTTGGTGACTTTGTGTTCGTTTTTTTTTTTTTTTTTTTTTTTGGCAAAGCTGCTCGGTCAAACAAGGCAGATTAGCTAGGAAATGGTTCAGACCCAGAGAAAAGTAGAGAGTCGTTTAAGCAGAGCACACCTTTCCTTGACTCTCTGTCGAGAGCTTTTGTGATTGCAGCTGCTCTCTGCCTCAGACACGGTGCCCTCTGCGTGTGCAGTCATCTAAACAGTGCAGGGTCTGGGACCGTGGAGAATCCAAGGCAGTAGAGTCATGCTTTGCTTAACAGTGGGGATGAGTTCTGAGGAGTGTGTCATGGTCAGGCAATCTCGAGACTGTGCAAACACCACGGAGTTCCTAAACCTGGATGGCAGAGCCTCCTACACACCTAGGCCATGTGGGACTAATCTGATGGGACCCCCGTTGTTGACTGAAACGTCCCGATGTAGGGCATGACTGTACTTCCCAACTCCAAGGGCACGGAAGTGTAGCCTGTGGGGCTTTGGAAAAGAACAGAGATGCTCAAGGCCTACTCTGGACCCACTGACTCAGAATCTACTGGGATAGGTCCCGCCTTTAAAGACCAGACGTAGTCCTCCTCTGCAGACATCTCATCAACGGTTTTTCACGCTGGGTTTTCCCTCATCTGAGAAAACAGGCCAAGAGATTGTGAGGATCCATAATTAGTGTTTTAAGACATTTGGCAGGACTCAGTGTTTTTCACGTTCTGTGATACTGGGATCTGCATCTCCACCGTAATGTGTTAAACCTTGAAATCTTGTCCAAAAGTCATGTCATTACCTAGAGAATCCTTCTGTGAATGCCAGGCAGATTGCCATCTTTCTGCTTCCGCCTGCTCGCCTTTCCAATGGGGAGAATAACGGTAACCTACCTTTTGGAGGTGAGGATTGAATGAGACAGTTGGTGCAAAGCAGTGGGCACAGGATCTGGCACAAAGTGAAGCCTTCAAGAAATTATGATTACAGTAGTTTTGATTTCCCTCCAGTCGGAATAGAGTTTAGTTGTAGTTAGTGGCTGTGGCACAGCTGTGTCTCAGGCTGGTGTCTGCCGCCCTGAGCTAAGCCATAAAAATCCCTGGAATAACTTTTCAAAAGCCTGTTAGCCTCTTGAGCCTCCTACACGTCTTTATTTTATTTTATTTTATTTTATTTTATTTTATTTTATTTTATTTTATGTTATTTTATTGCAGTAACAGTGGATTCTAAGATGATATAGCTTTCAGATGTACGTTGTAATATATTTCGAATTCTGTGTAGATTACATGGTGTTCACCACCCGAAATCTAATTATAGTCGGTCACCTCACATGTGAGCCTCATCGCCCCTTTGGCTCTCTCCCCTCCCCCCTCCCCCTATGGTAACCAGCAATCCAATCTCCTTTGCTCTGTGTGCGTTTGTCGTTGTTTTTATCTTCTCCTTATGAGTGAGATCACACGGTGTCTGGAGTTTGACTTTCTCCCTCTGATTTATTTCGCTTCACATAATACCCTCAAGGTCCCTCCACGTTGTCGCAAATGGTCGGATCTCATCATTTCTTAGGGCCGAGTAGCATTCCATTGTGTATACATACCACATCTTCTTCATCCATTCTTCCCCTGATGGGCACCTAGGTTGCTTCCAAGTTCTGGCTGTTGTGAATAATGCTGCAGTGAACCTAGGGGTGCATGTGTCTTTCTGCATTGGTGTTTTCAAGTTCTTTGGATGAATAGCCAGCAGTGGGCTAGCTGGATCATACACATGGTAGATGTATTCTTAGTTTTCTGAGGATACTCCATACTGCTTTCCATAGTTGGCTGCACCAGTCTGCCCTCCCGCCAGCAGTGCAGGAGAGTTCCCTTCTCTCCACATCCTCTCCGACACTTGTCTCTTGTCTTGTTAATGAGAGCCATTCTGACCAGAGTAAGGTGACATCTCCTTGTAGTTGTGATTTGCATTTCTCTGATCGCTAATGATGTTGAGTCCCTTTCCATATGCCTGTTGGCCATCCGTATACCTTCTTTGGAGAAATCACTGCTCAGATCTTTTGCCCGCCTTTTTAATTGGGTTGTTGATTTCTTTTGCTGTTGAGATGTATGAGTTCTTTCTGTGTTTTGGATATTAAGCCCTTATCCGATATAGGGTTTGCAAGAATCTTCTCCCCAGTTGTTAGGTTGTGTTTTGGTTTTGTGGATGGTTTCCTTTGCGGTGCAGAGGATTTTTTTTGACTTTGATGTAGTCCCATTTGTTCACTTTGTATTTTGTTTCCATTGCCCAGTCAGACGTGGTACTTGAAAATAGGCTGCTAAGACTGATGTCAAAGAGCCTACTGCCTATGTTTTCTTGTAGAGGTTGCATGGTTTCGGGTCTGACATTCAAGTAAAAGCGGAGGGAGGAGGCTGCAGTTCCCCGAGAGCGAGCGTAGCGGGGACCCTGCGTCCCTGTCAGCGCACCTTCCCGCTCCGCGAAGGTCCGAAGCGTGCGGGCGGGGCCGCAGGAGTTGTCCCAGGAGGGTGTCCCTGTCGCTGTCCGCAGTCCACCGCCGGAGGGGGGCGGGGCAACGGCCGGGCAGCGTCTGGGCGGCGGCGGGCGCGCGCGCGCGCGAGGAGAGGAGCGCGCGGCTGCTGGGCCGCCGTCCTGGGAGGCGTGGGAGGCGTCGGCGAGCCGCGCCTGCCTGCCCAGAGCCGAGCCCGGCGGAGGCCGGCCGCGCTGTGCTGCTCCCTCCCGGGCCGGGCTCGTCCGTTCCCCCGGCGTCCGTGGACGCCGCTCCGTGTCCCCGCTGGGCACAGCAGCCCGGGCCCTCCTCGGCCACGGCCGCTAGCCTGAGGAAGCCCTCCTTCAGCTCCCGCTCTTCCTGCTCGCCGGACACGGACGACGGGGTCGCCCGCGAAGACGATTCCATCTGAGAGAGGTACCTGGGGGGCGTGGGCCTGGGCGCTGGTGGGAGGCGAGCGTGTCCCTGAGGAATAGGCTTGTGCGCCAAGAGGTGCCCGTCAGGTCGCGGGACAGCTGTGCGGCGCGGGGAGCGAGGGGGTCTCTTCGTGCGCTTCAGGCGTTCGTGGAACGGGCGGTGTGTGCCGGGCACGGGGCCCGCCTGGGCATGCGGTGCCCGGGAGTCGGGCGCTGAAGCGCCCCCCGTGGTCTTGGCTTCTCGGAAGGACAGACGCCAAGTCGATAAGGACACTGGTCTCGAGGCGTTCTGAGGAGTGCGGGTCTCCCTCTTTTCGAGGCTACGTTCCGTTGGGGTTTTCACGAAGCCTGTTGTGGCCCTGAAGCTCAGGCCGGTTCAGGGGAAGTGGCCTGTCGAGGGCCACACAATATTTGTGTGCAGAGCCAGTGCTTTCCAAAGCCCTTGACTGTGCAGAAGTCTACCTGTTAGGGGTGCAGTGGGGGCTGTCCGGGGAGCGTGGTGAGCACAGGTATGTGCCCCACACTTGAAAGTATGGAAGAGAAAGCGTGAGGCTGGAGGGTGCTCCGTTCGTTCCCTCCTTCCACAGAAAGTCTGGAGAGTTGACTTTGGGACAAGTCCTTCCTTTCCTCTGGTCGGTGCGTGTTCAGTGGCCTGGACACTTGGTGAGCAGGACTGACAGGGTGTTTGACGTACTGGACCTCACAGCCCGGTTGGAAAGGACAGACAGGCAGCAACCAATTGCCTAGGAGATACGTAAAGGCAATTTTGTGTTGAGTGTTGAGAACTACGGCATTTCCTGTTAGCCTTTGTGACTCAGGCAGTGATGTGGAAGCTGAGAGCAGATGCCTAAAAGACAAGGAGGACTTGTGCGGGAGAGTGTTGGGACAGGGCACGGGAGGAGTATGGCCTGTCAGAGGAGCTGAAAGAATGCCCTGGAGACTGGGGCCGCCGCGTAGGGACTGTAGGGTGGGGAAAACAAAACTTTTCGATTGAGGCTGGCGCTTTCTGTAGGTTTTTGGAGACTGAGCGTGGTGATTCAGAACGTGGCCTCTGGAGCCAGACTCTGTCACATGGGTCCTGGCTCTGCCACCTACGGGCTGTGTGAACTTGGGCAAGTTACTGTACCATTCTGTGTGTCAGTTTCCTGATCTGTAAAACGGGGATGATTATCATACGCACTCCATAGGTGAGTGTAAAGGTGAGAGGATATTTCATATCCGTAGAGTACTTAGAGCAGTGTCTGGCCTTTAGTAGGCGTTAGTAGTGGTTGATTAAAGAAATGGCTAAATGCATACCTAAGTATTCAAGGCTTGGAGGCTGTCCCTGGTGAAACGTGTGAACTTGAATGGATTACACCCAACTTTGTTTTGTTTCCTTTCCGGCTTGCAGTTGCTACTGACCGCATCTGCAGCACTGTGGAATTAGAAATAATCTGCCTCGACTTGGCTGCTCTTGGTAAAACAATCTAATGCTGTCCAAATTATCCCAGGGAAATAAAAGCCTTTTCAGTAGCATAGTAGGGTTAGGCTTATTTAATATGTATTGTTTATATTGGTTTGTTTAGTGTTTGTTGGTGACTTTGTGTTCGTTTTTTTTTTTTTTTTTTTTTTTTGGCAAAGCTGCTCGGTCAAACAAGGCAGATTAGCTAGGAAATGGTTCAGACCCAGAGAAAAGTAGAGAGTCGTGTAAGCAGAGCACGCCTTTCCTTGACTCTCTGTCGAGAGCTTTTGTGATTGCAGCTGCTCTCTGCCTCAGACACGGTGCCCTCTGCGTGTGCAGTCATCTAAACAGTGCAGGGTCTGGGACCGTGGAGAATCCAAGGCAGTAGAGTCATGCTTTGCTTAACAGTGGGGATGAGTTCTGAGGAGTGTGTCATGGTCAGGCAATCTCGAGACTGTGCAAACACCACGGAGTTCCTAAACCTGGATGGCAGAGCCTCCTACACACCTAGGCCATATGGGACTAATCTGATGGGACCCCCGTTGTTGACTGAAACGTCCCGATGTAGGGCATGACTGTACTTCCCAACTCCAAGGGCACGGAAGTGTAGCCTGTGGGGCTTTGGAAAAGAACAGAAACGCTCAAGGCCTACTCTGGACCCACTGACTCAGAATCTACTGGGATAGGTCCCGCCTTTAAAGACCAGACGTAGTCCTCCTCTGCAGACATCTCATCAAGGGTTTTTCACGCTGGGTTTTCCCTCATCTGAGAAAACAGGCCAAGAGATTGTGAGGATCCATAATTAGTGTTTTAAGACATTTGGCAGGACTCAGTGTTTTTCACGTTCTGTGATACTGGGATCTGCATCTCCACCGTAATGTGTTAAACCTTGAAATCTTGTCCAAAAGTCATGTCATTACCTAGAGAATCCTTCTGTGAATGCCAGGCAGATTGCCATCTTTCTGCTTCCGCCTGCTCGCCTTTCCAATGGGGAGAATAACGGTAACCTACCTTTTGGAGGTGAGGATTGAATGAGACAGTTGGTGCAAAGCAGTGGGCACAGGATCTGGCACAAAGTGAAGCCTTCAAGAAATTATGATTACAGTAGTTTTGATTTCCCTCCAGTCGGAATAGAGTTTAGTTGAAGTTAGTGGCTGTGGCACAGCTGTGTCTCAGGCTGGTGTCTGCCGCCCTGAGCTAAGCCATAAAAATCCCTGGAATAACTTTTCAAAAGCCTGTTAGCCTCTTGAGCCTCCTACACGTCTTTATTTTATTTTATTTTATTTTATTTTATTTTATTTTATTTTATTTTATGTTATTTTATTGCAGTAACAGTGGATTCTAAGATGATATAGCTTTCAGATGTACGTTGTAATATATTTCGAATTCTGTGTAGATTACATGGTGTTCACCACCCGAAAACTAATTATAGTCGGTCACCTCACATGTGAGCCTCATCGCCCCTTTGGCTCTCTCCCCTCCCCCCTCCCCCTATGGTAACCAGCAATCCAATCTCCTTTGCTCTGTGTGCGTTTGTCGTTGTTTTTATCTTCTCCTTATGAGTGAGATCACACGGTGTCTGGAGTTTGACTTTCTCCCTCTGATTTATTTCGCTTCACATAATACCCTCAAGGTCCCTCCACGTTGTCGCAAATGGTCGGATCTCATCATTTCTTAGGGCCGAGTAGCATTCCATTGTGTATACATACCACATCTTCTTCATCCATTCTTCCCCTGATGGGCACCTAGGTTGCTTCCAAGTTCTGGCTGTTGTGAATAATGCTGCAGTGAACCTAGGGGTGCATGTGTCTTTCTGCATTGGTGTTTTCAAGTTCTTTGGATGAATAGCCAGCAGTGGGCTAGCTGGATCATACACATGGTAGATGTATTCTTAGTTTTCTGAGGATACTCCATACTGCTTTCCATAGTTGGCTGCACCAGTCTGCCCTCCCGCCAGCAGTGCAGGAGAGTTCCCTTCTCTCCACATCCTCTCCGACACTTGTCTCTTGTCTTGTTAATGAGAGCCATTCTGACCAGAGTAAGGTGACATCTCCTTGTAGTTGTGATTTGCATTTCTCTGATCGCTAATGATGTTGAGTCCCTTTCCATATGCCTGTTGGCCATCCGTATACCTTCTTTGGAGAAATCACTGCTCAGATCTTTTGCCCGCCTTTTTAATTGGGTTGTTGATTTCTTTTGCTGTTGAGATGTATGAGTTCTTTCTGTGTTTTGGATATTAAGCCCTTATCCGATATAGGGTTTGCAAGAATCTTCTCCCCAGTTGTTAGGTTGTGTTTTGGTTTTGTGGATGGTTTCCTTTGCGGTGCAGAGGATTTTTTTTGACTTTGATGTAGTCCCATTTGTTCACTTTGTATTTTGTTTCCATTGCCCAGTCAGACGTGGTACTTGAAAATAGGCTGCTAAGACTGATGTCAAAGAGCCTACTGCCTATGTTTTCTTGTAGAGGTTGCATGGTTTCGGGTCTGACATTCAAGTAAAAGCGGAGGGAGGAGGCTGCAGTTCCCCGAGAGCGAGCGTAGCGGGGACCCTGCGTCCCTGTCAGCGCACCTTCCCGCTCCGCGAAGGTCCGAAGCGTGCGGGCGGGGCCGCAGGAGTTGTCCCAGGAGGGTGTCCCTGTCGCTGTCCGCAGTCCACCGCCGGAGGGGGGCGGGGCAACGGCCGGGCAGCGTCTGGGCGGCGGCGGGCGCGCGCGCGCGCGCGAGGAGAGGAGCGCGCGGCTGCTGGGCCGCCGTCCTGGGAGGCGTGGGAGGCGTCGGCGAGCCGCGCCTGCCTGCCCAGAGCCGAGCCCGGCGGAGGCCGGCCGCGCTGTGCTGCTCCCTCCCGGGCCGGGCTCGTCCGTTCCCCCGGCGTCCGTGGACGCCGCTCCGTGTCCCCGCTGGGCACAGCAGCCCGGGCCCTCCTCGGCCACGGCCGCTAGCCTGAGGAAGCCCTCCTTCAGCTCCCGCTCTTCCTGCTCGCCGGACACGGACGACGGGGTCGCCCGCGAAGACGATTCCATCTGAGAGAGGTACCTGGGGGGCGTGGGCCTGGGCGCTGGTGGGAGGCGAGCGTGTCCCTGAGGAATAGGCTTGTGCGCCAAGAGGTGCCCGTCAGGTCGCGGGACAGCTGTGCGGCGCGGGGAGCGAGGGGGTCTCTTCGTGCGCTTCAGGCGTTCGTGGAACGGGCGGTGTGTGCCGGGCACGGGGCCCGCCTGGGCATGCGGTGCCCGGGAGTCGGGCGCTGAAGCGCCCCCCGTGGTCTTGGCTTCTCGGAAGGACAGACGCCAAGTCGATAAGGACACTGGTCTCGAGGCGTTCTGAGGAGTGCGGGTCTCCCTCTTTTCGAGGCTACGTTCCGTTGGGGTTTTCACGAAGCCTGTTGTGGCCCTGAAGCTCAGGCCGGTTCAGGGGAAGTGGCCTGTCGAGGGCCACACAATATTTGTGTGCAGAGCCAGTGCTTTCCAAAGCCCTTGACTGTGCAGAAGTCTACCTGTTAGGGGTGCAGTGGGGGCTGTCCGGGGAGCGTGGTGAGCACAGGTATGTGCCCCACACTTGAAAGTATGGAAGAGAAAGCGTGAGGCTGGAGGGTGCTCCGTTCGTTCCCTCCTTCCACAGAAAGTCTGGAGAGTTGACTTTGGGACAAGTCCTTCCTTTCCTCTGGTCGGTGCGTGTTCAGTGGCCTGGACACTTGGTGAGCAGGACTGACAGGGTGTTTGACGTACTGGACCTCACAGCCCGGTTGGAAAGGACAGACAGGCAGCAACCAATTGCCTAGGAGATACGTAAAGGCAATTTTGTGTTGAGTGTTGAGAACTACGGCATTTCCTGTTAGCCTTTGTGACTCAGGCAGTGATGTGGAAGCTGAGAGCAGATGCCTAAAAGACAAGGAGGACTTGTGCGGGAGAGTGTTGGGACAGGGCACGGGAGGAGTATGGCCTGTCAGAGGAGCTGAAAGAATGCCCTGGAGACTGGGGCCGCCGCGTAGGGACTGTAGGGTGGGGAAAACAAAACTTTTCGATTGAGGCTGGCGCTTTCTGTAGGTTTTTGGAGACTGAGCGTGGTGATTCAGAACGTGGCCTCTGGAGCCAGACTCTGTCACATGGGTCCTGGCTCTGCCACCTACGGGCTGTGTGAACTTGGGCAAGTTACTGTACCATTCTGTGTGTCAGTTTCCTGATCTGTAAAACGGGGATGATTATCATACGCACTCCATAGGTGAGTGTAAAGGTGAGAGGATATTTCATATCCGTAGAGTACTTAGAGCAGTGTCTGGCCTTTAGTAGGCGTTAGTAGTGGTTGATTAAAGAAATGGCTAAATGCATACCTAAGTATTCAAGGCTTGGAGGCTGTCCCTGGTGAAACGTGTGAACTTGAATGGATTACACCCAACTTTGTTTTGTTTCCTTTCCGGCTTGCAGTTGCTACTGACCGCATCTGCAGCACTGTGGAATTAGAAATAATCTGCCTCGACTTGGCTGCTCTTGGTAAAACAATCTAATGCTGTCCAAATTATCCCAGGGAAATAAAAGCCTTTTCAGTAGCATAGTAGGGTTAGGCTTATTTAATATGTATTGTTTATATTGGTTTGTTTAGTGTTTGTTGGTGACTTTGTGTTCGTTTTTTTTTTTTTTTTTTTTTTTTGGCAAAGCTGCTCGGTCAAACAAGGCAGATTAGCTAGGAAATGGTTCAGACCCAGAGAAAAGTAGAGAGTCGTTTAAGCAGAGCACACCTTTCCTTGACTCTCTGTCGAGAGCTTTTGTGATTGCAGCTGCTCTCTGCCTCAGACACGGTGCCCTCTGCGTGTGCAGTCATCTAAACAGTGCAGGGTCTGGGACCGTGGAGAATCCAAGGCAGTAGAGTCATGCTTTGCTTAACAGTGGGGATGAGTTCTGAGGAGTGTGTCATGGTCAGGCAATCTCGAGACTGTGCAAACACCACGGAGTTCCTAAACCTGGATGGCAGAGCCTCCTACACACCTAGGCCATGTGGGACTAATCTGATGGGACCCCCGTTGTTGACTGAAACGTCCCGATGTAGGGCATGACTGTACTTCCCAACTCCAAGGGCACGGAAGTGTAGCCTGTGGGGCTTTGGAAAAGAACAGAGATGCTCAAGGCCTACTCTGGACCCACTGACTCAGAATCTACTGGGATAGGTCCCGCCTTTAAAGACCAGACGTAGTCCTCCTCTGCAGACATCTCATCAACGGTTTTTCACGCTGGGTTTTCCCTCATCTGAGAAAACAGGCCAAGAGATTGTGAGGATCCATAATTAGTGTTTTAAGACATTTGGCAGGACTCAGTGTTTTTCACGTTCTGTGATACTGGGATCTGCATCTCCACCGTAATGTGTTAAACCTTGAAATCTTGTCCAAAAGTCATGTCATTACCTAGAGAATCCTTCTGTGAATGCCAGGCAGATTGCCATCTTTCTGCTTCCGCCTGCTCGCCTTTCCAATGGGGAGAATAACGGTAACCTACCTTTTGGAGGTGAGGATTGAATGAGACAGTTGGTGCAAAGCAGTGGGCACAGGATCTGGCACAAAGTGAAGCCTTCAAGAAATTATGATTACAGTAGTTTTGATTTCCCTCCAGTCGGAATAGAGTTTAGTTGTAGTTAGTGGCTGTGGCACAGCTGTGTCTCAGGCTGGTGTCTGCCGCCCTGAGCTAAGCCATAAAAATCCCTGGAATAACTTTTCAAAAGCCTGTTAGCCTCTTGAGCCTCCTACACGTCTTTATTTTATTTTATTTTATTTTATTTTATTTTATTTTATTTTATTTTATGTTATTTTATTGCAGTAACAGTGGATTCTAAGATGATATAGCTTTCAGATGTACGTTGTAATATATTTCGAATTCTGTGTAGATTACATGGTGTTCACCACCCGAAAACTAATTATAGTCGGTCACCTCACATGTGAGCCTCATCGCCCCTTTGGCTCTCTCCCCTCCCCCCTCCCCCTATGGTAACCAGCAATCCAATCTCCTTTGCTCTGTGTGCGTTTGTCGTTGTTTTTATCTTCTCCTTATGAGTGAGATCACACGGTGTCTGGAGTTTGACTTTCTCCCTCTGATTTATTTCGCTTCACATAATACCCTCAAGGTCCCTCCACGTTGTCGCAAATGGTCGGATCTCATCATTTCTTAGGGCCGAGTAGCATTCCATTGTGTATACATACCACATCTTCTTCATCCATTCTTCCCCTGATGGGCACCTAGGTTGCTTCCAAGTTCTGGCTGTTGTGAATAATGCTGCAGTGAACCTAGGGGTGCATGTGTCTTTCTGCATTGGTGTTTTCAAGTTCTTTGGATGAATAGCCAGCAGTGGGCTAGCTGGATCATACACATGGTAGATGTATTCTTAGTTTTCTGAGGATACTCCATACTGCTTTCCATAGTTGGCTGCACCAGTCTGCCCTCCCGCCAGCAGTGCAGGAGAGTTCCCTTCTCTCCACATCCTCTCCGACACTTGTCTCTTGTCTTGTTAATGAGAGCCATTCTGACCAGAGTAAGGTGACATCTCCTTGTAGTTGTGATTTGCATTTCTCTGATCGCTAATGATGTTGAGTCCCTTTCCATATGCCTGTTGGCCATCCGTATACCTTCTTTGGAGAAATCACTGCTCAGATCTTTTGCCCGCCTTTTTAATTGGGTTGTTGATTTCTTTTGCTGTTGAGATGTATGAGTTCTTTCTGTGTTTTGGATATTAAGCCCTTATCCGATATAGGGTTTGCAAGAATCTTCTCCCCAGTTGTTAGGTTGTGTTTTGGTTTTGTGGATGGTTTCCTTTGCGGTGCAGAGGATTTTTTTTGACTTTGATGTAGTCCCATTTGTTCACTTTGTATTTTGTTTCCATTGCCCAGTCAGACGTGGTACTTGAAAATAGGCTGCTAAGACTGATGTCAAAGAGCCTACTGCCTATGTTTTCTTGTAGAGGTTGCATGGTTTCGGGTCTGACATTCAAGTAAAAGCGGAGGGAGGAGGCTGCAGTTCCCCGAGAGCGAGCGTAGCGGGGACCCTGCGTCCCTGTCAGCGCACCTTCCCGCTCCGCGAAGGTCCGAAGCGTGCGGGCGGGGCCGCAGGAGTTGTCCCAGGAGGGTGTCCCTGTCGCTGTCCGCAGTCCACCGCCGGAGGGGGGCGGGGCAACGGCCGGGCAGCGTCTGGGCGGCGGCGGGCGCGCGCGCGCGCGAGGAGAGGAGCGCGCGGCTGCTGGGCCGCCGTCCTGGGAGGCGTGGGAGGCGTCGGCGAGCCGCGCCTGCCTGCCCAGAGCCGAGCCCGGCGGAGGCCGGCCGCGCTGTGCTGCTCCCTCCCGGGCCGGGCTCGTCCGTTCCCCCGGCGTCCGTGGACGCCGCTCCGTGTCCCCGCTGGGCACAGCAGCCCGGGCCCTCCTCGGCCACGGCCGCTAGCCTGAGGAAGCCCTCCTTCAGCTCCCGCTCTTCCTGCTCGCCGGACACGGACGACGGGGTCGCCCGCGAAGACGATTCCATCTGAGAGAGGTACCTGGGGGGCGTGGGCCTGGGCGCTGGTGGGAGGCGAGCGTGTCCCTGAGGAATAGGCTTGTGCGCCAAGAGGTGCCCGTCAGGTCGCGGGACAGCTGTGCGGCGCGGGGAGCGAGGGGGTCTCTTCGTGCGCTTCAGGCGTTCGTGGAACGGGCGGTGTGTGCCGGGCACGGGGCCCGCCTGGGCATGCGGTGCCCGGGAGTCGGGCGCTGAAGCGCCCCCCGTGGTCTTGGCTTCTCGGAAGGACAGACGCCAAGTCGATAAGGACACTGGTCTCGAGGCGTTCTGAGGAGTGCGGGTCTCCCTCTTTTCGAGGCTACGTTCCGTTGGGGTTTTCACGAAGCCTGTTGTGGCCCTGAAGCTCAGGCCGGTTCAGGGGAAGTGGCCTGTCGAGGGCCACACAATATTTGTGTGCAGAGCCAGTGCTTTCCAAAGCCCTTGACTGTGCAGAAGTCTACCTGTTAGGGGTGCAGTGGGGGCTGTCCGGGGAGCGTGGTGAGCACAGGTATGTGCCCCACACTTGAAAGTATGGAAGAGAAAGCGTGAGGCTGGAGGGTGCTCCGTTCGTTCCCTCCTTCCACAGAAAGTCTGGAGAGTTGACTTTGGGACCAGTCCTTCCTTTCCTCTGGTCGGTGCGTGTTCAGTGGCCTGGACACCTGGTGAGCAGGACTGACAGGGTGTTTGACGTACTGGACCTCACAGCCCGGTTGGAAAGGACAGACAGGCAGCAACCAATTGCCTAGGAGATACGTAAAGGCAATTTTGTGTTGAGTGTTGAGAACTACGGCATTTCCTGTTAGCCTTTGTGACTCAGGCAGTGATGTGGAAGCTGAGAGCAGATGCCTAAAAGACAAGGAGGACTTGTGCGGGAGAGTGTTGGGACAGGGCACGGGAGGAGTATGGCCTGTCAGAGGAGCTGAAAGAATGCCCTGGAGACTGGGGCCGCCGCGTAGGGACTGTAGGGTGGGGAAAACAAAACTTTTCGATTGAGGCTGGCGCTTTCTGTAGGTTTTTGGAGACTGAGCGTGGTGATTCAGAACGTGGCCTCTGGAGCCAGACTCTGTCACATGGGTCCTGGCTCTGCCACCTACGGGCTGTGTGAACTTGGGCAAGTTACTGTACCATTCTGTGTGTCAGTTTCCTGATCTGTAAAACGGGGATGATTATCATACGCACTCCATAGGTGAGTGTAAAGGTGAGAGGATATTTCATATCCGTAAAGTACTTAGAGCAGTGTCTGGCCTTTAGTAGGCGTTAGTAGTGGTTGATTAAAGAAATGGCTAAATGCATACCTAAGTATTCAAGGCTTGGAGGCTGTCCCTGGTGAAACGTGTGAACTTGAATGGATTACACCCAACTTTGTTTTGTTTCCTTTCCGGCTTGCAGTTGCTACTGACCACATCTGCAGCACTGTGGAATTAGAAATAATCTGCCTCGACTTGGCTGCTCTTGGTAAAACAATCTAATGCTGTCCAAATTATCCCAGGGAAATAAAAGCCTTTTCAGTAGCATAGTAGGGTTAGGCTTATTTAATATGTATTGTTTATATTGGTTTGTTTAGTGTTTGTTGGTGACTTTGTGTTCGTTTTTTTTTTTTTTTTTTTTTTTTTTGGCAAAGCTGCTCGGTCAAACAAGGCAGATTAGCTAGGAAATGGTTCAGACCCAGAGAAAAGTAGAGAGTCGTGTAAGCAGAGCACGCCTTTCCTTGACTCTCTGTCGAGAGCTTTTGTGATTGCAGCTGCTCTCTGCCTCAGACACAGTGCCCTCTGCATGTGCAGTCATCTAAACAGTGCAGGGTCTGGGACCGTGGAGAATCCAAGGCAGTAGAGTCATGCTTTGCTTAACAGTGGGGATGAGTTCTGAGGAGTGTGTCATGGTCAGGCAATCTCGAGACTGTGCAAACACCACGGAGTTCCTAAACCTGGATGGCAGAGCCTCCTACACA
Organism: Equus caballus; assembly: GCF_041296265.1. Taxonomy (NCBI): domain Eukaryota; kingdom Metazoa; phylum Chordata; class Mammalia; order Perissodactyla; family Equidae; genus Equus; species Equus caballus. The sequence goes on along the minus strand of NW_027222390.1, from coordinate 91,159 downwards.
CCTAGGCCATGTGGGACTAATCTGATGGGACCCCCGTTGTTGACTGAAACGTCCCGATGTAGGGCATGACTGTACTTCCCAACTCCAAGGGCACGGAAGTGTAGCCTGTGGGGCTTTGGAAAAGAACAGAGACGCTCAAGGCCTACTCTGGACCCACTGACTCAGAATCTACTGGGATAGGTCCCGCCTTTAAAGACCAGACGTAGTCCTCCTCTGCAGACATCTCATCAACGGTTTTTCACGCTGGGTTTTCCCTCATCTGAGAAAACAGGCCAAGAGATTGTGAGGATCCATAATTAGTGTTTTAAGACATTTGGCAGGACTCAGTGTTTTTCACGTTCTGTGATACTGGGATCTGCATCTCCACCGTAATGTGTTAAACCTTGAAATCTTGTCCAAAAGTCATGTCATTACCTAGAGAATCCTTCTGTGAATGCCAGGCAGATTGCCATCTTTCTGCTTCCGCCTGCTCACCTTTCCAATGGGGAGAATAACGGTAACCTACCTTTTGGAGGTGAGGATTGAATGAGACAGTTGGTGCAAAGCAGTGGGCACAGGATCTGGCACAAAGTGAAGCCTTCAAGAAATTATGATTACAGTAGTTTTGATTTCCCTCCAGTCGGAATAGAGTTTAGTTGAAGTTAGTGGCTGTGGCACAGCTGTGTCTCAGGCTGGTGTCTGCCGCCCTGAGCTAAGCCATAAAAATCCCTGGAATAACTTTTCAAAAGCCTGTTAGCCTCTTGAGCCTCCTACACGTCTTTATTTTATTTTATTTTATTTTATTTTATTTTATTTTATTTTATTTTATTTTATGTTATTTTATTGCAGTAACAGTGGATTCTAAGATGATATAGCTTTCAGATGTACGTTGTAATATATTTCGAATTCTGTGTAGATTACATGGTGTTCACCACCCGAAAACTAATTATAGTCGGTCACCTCACATGTGAGCCTCATCGCCCCTTTGGCTCTCTCCCCTCCCCCCTCCCCCTATGGTAACCAGCAATCCAATCTCCTTTGCTCTGTGTGCGTTTGTCGTTGTTTTTATCTTCTCCTTATGAGTGAGATCACACGGTGTCTGGAGTTTGACTTTCTCCCTCTGATTTATTTCGCTTCACATAATACCCTCAAGGTCCCTCCACGTTGTCGCAAATGGTCGGATCTCATCATTTCTTAGGGCCGAGTAGCATTCCATTGTGTATACATACCACATCTTCTTCATCCATTCTTCCCCTGATGGGCACCTAGGTTGCTTCCAAGTTCTGGCTGTTGTGAATAATGCTGCAGTGAACCTAGGGGTGCATGTGTCTTTCTGCATTGGTGTTTTCAAGTTCTTTGGATGAATAGCCAGCAGTGGGCTAGCTGGATCATACACATGGTAGATGTATTCTTAGTTTTCTGAGGATACTCCATACTGCTTTCCATAGTTGGCTGCACCAGTCTGCCCTCCCGCCAGCAGTGCAGGAGAGTTCCCTTCTCTCCACATCCTCTCCGACACTTGTCTCTTGTCTTGTTAATGAGAGCCATTCTGACCAGAGTAAGGTGACATCTCCTTGTAGTTGTGATTTGCATTTCTCTGATCGCTAATGATGTTGAGTCCCTTTCCATATGCCTGTTGGCCATCCGTATACCTTCTTTGGAGAAATCACTGCTCAGATCTTTTGCCCGCCTTTTTAATTGGGTTGTTGATTTCTTTTGCTGTTGAGATGTATGAGTTCTTTCTGTGTTTTGGATATTAAGCCCTTATCCGATATAGGGTTTGCAAGAATCTTCTCCCCAGTTGTTAGGTTGTGTTTTGGTTTTGTGGATGGTTTCCTTTGCGGTGCAGAGGATTTTTTTTGACTTTGATGTAGTCCCATTTGTTCACTTTGTATTTTGTTTCCATTGCCCAGTCAGACGTGGTACTTGAAAATAGGCTGCTAAGACTGATGTCAAAGAGCCTACTGCCTATGTTTTCTTGTAGAGGTTGCATGGTTTCGGGTCTGACATTCAAGTAAAAGCGGAGGGAGGAGGCTGCAGTTCCCCGAGAGCGAGCGTAGCGGGGACCCTGCGTCCCTGTCAGCGCACCTTCCCGCTCCGCGAAGGTCCGAAGCGTGCGGGCGGGGCCGCAGGAGTTGTCCCAGGAGGGTGTCCCTGTCGCTGTCCGCAGTCCACCGCCGGAGGGGGGCGGGGCAACGGCCGGGCAGCGTCTGGGCGGCGGCGGGCGCGCGCGCGCGCGAGGAGAGGAGCGCGCGGCTGCTGGGCCGCCGTCCTGGGAGGCGTGGGAGGCGTCGGCGAGCCGCGCCTGCCTGCCCAGAGCCGAGCCCGGCGGAGGCCGGCCGCGCTGTGCTGCTCCCTCCCGGGCCGGGCTCGTCCGTTCCCCCGGCGTCCGTGGACGCCGCTCCGTGTCCCCGCTGGGCACAGCAGCCCGGGCCCTCCTCGGCCACGGCCGCTAGCCTGAGGAAGCCCTCCTTCAGCTCCCGCTCTTCCTGCTCGCCGGACACGGACGACGGGGTCGCCCGCGAAGACGATTCCATCTGAGAGAGGTACCTGGGGGGCGTGGGCCTGGGCGCTGGTGGGAGGCGAGCGTGTCCCTGAGGAATAGGCTTGTGCGCCAAGAGGTGCCCGTCAGGTCGCGGGACAGCTGTGCGGCGCGGGGAGCGAGGGGGTCTCTTCGTGCGCTTCAGGCGTTCGTGGAACGGGCGGTGTGTGCCGGGCACGGGGCCCGCCTGGGCATGCGGTGCCCGGGAGTCGGGCGCTGAAGCGCCCCCCGTGGTCTTGGCTTCTCGGAAGGACAGACGCCAAGTCGATAAGGACACTGGTCTCGAGGCGTTCTGAGGAGTGCGGGTCTCCCTCTTTTCGAGGCTACGTTCCGTTGGGGTTTTCACGAAGCCTGTTGTGGCCCTGAAGCTCAGGCCGGTTCAGGGGAAGTGGCCTGTCGAGGGCCACACAATATTTGTGTGCAGAGCCAGTGCTTTCCAAAGCCCTTGACTGTGCAGAAGTCTACCTGTTAGGGGTGCAGTGGGGGCTGTCCGGGGAGCGTGGTGAGCACAGGTATGTGCCCCACACTTGAAAGTATGGAAGAGAAAGCGTGAGGCTGGAGGGTGCTCCGTTCGTTCCCTCCTTCCACAGAAAGTCTGGAGAGTTGACTTTGGGACCAGTCCTTCCTTTCCTCTGGTCGGTGCGTGTTCAGTGGCCTGGACACCTGGTGAGCAGGACTGACAGGGTGTTTGACGTACTGGACCTCACAGCCCGGTTGGAAAGGACAGACAGGCAGCAACCAATTGCCTAGGAGATACGTAAAGGCAATTTTGTGTTGAGTGTTGAGAACTACGGCATTTCCTGTTAGCCTTTGTGACTCAGGCAGTGATGTGGAAGCTGAGAGCAGATGCCTAAAAGACAAGGAGGACTTGTGCGGGAGAGTGTTGGGACAGGGCACGGGAGGAGTATGGCCTGTCAGAGGAGCTGAAAGAATGCCCTGGAGACTGGGGCCGCCGCGTAGGGACTGTAGGGTGGGGAAAACAAAACTTTTCGATTGAGGCTGGCGCTTTCTGTAGGTTTTTGGAGACTGAGCGTGGTGATTCAGAACGTGGCCTCTGGAGCCAGACTCTGTCACATGGGTCCTGGCTCTGCCACCTACGGGCTGTGTGAACTTGGGCAAGTTACTGTACCATTCTGTGTGTCAGTTTCCTGATCTGTAAAACGGGGATGGTTATCATACGCACTCCATAGGTGAGTGTAAAGGTGAGAGGATATTTCATATCCGTAAAGTACTTAGAGCAGTGTCTGGCCTTTAGTAGGCGTTAGTAGTGGTTGATTAAAGAAATGGCTAAATGCATACCTAAGTATTCAAGGCTTGGAGGCTGTCCCTGGTGAAACGTGTGAACTTGAATGGATTACACCCAACTTTGTTTTGTTTCCTTTCCGGCTTGCAGTTGCTACTGACCGCATCTGCAGCACTGTGGAATTAGAAATAATCTGCCTCGACTTGGCTGCTCTTGGTAAAACAATCTAATGCTGTCCAAATTATCCCAGGGAAATAAAAGCCTTTTCAGTAGCATAGTAGGGTTAGGCTTATTTAATATGTATTGTTTATATTGGTTTGTTTAGTGTTTGTTGGTGACTTTGTGTTCGTTTTTTTTTTTTTTTTTGGCAAAGCTGCTCGGTCAAACAAGGCAGATTAGCTAGGAAATGGTTCAGACCCAGAGAAAAGTAGAGAGTCGTGTAAGCAGAGCACGCCTTTCCTTGACTCTCTGTCGAGAGCTTTTGTGATTGCAGCTGCTCTCTGCCTCAGACACGGTGCCCTCTGCATGTGCAGTCATCTAAACAGTGCAGGGTCTGGGACCGTGGAGAATCCAAGGCAGTAGAGTCATGCTTTGCTTAACAGTGGGGATGAGTTCTGAGGAGTGTGTCATGGTCAGGCAATCTCGAGACTGTGCAAACACCACGGAGTTCCTAAACCTGGATGGCAGAGCCTCCTACACACCTAGGCCATGTGGGACTAATCTGATGGGACCCCCGTTGTTGACTGAAACGTCCCGATGTAGGGCATGACTGTACTTCCCAACTCCAAGGGCACGGAAGTGTAGCCTGTGGGGCTTTGGAAAAGAACAGAGACGCTCAAGGCCTACTCTGGACCCACTGACTCAGAATCTACTGGGATAGGTCCCGCCTTTAAAGACCAGACGTAGTCCTCCTCTGCAGACATCTCATCAACGGTTTTTCACGCTGGGTTTTCCCTCATCTGAGAAAACAGGCCAAGAGATTGTGAGGATCCATAATTAGTGTTTTAAGACATTTGGCAGGACTCAGTGTTTTTCACGTTCTGTGATACTGGGATCTGCATCTCCACCGTAATGTGTTAAACCTTGAAATCTTGTCCAAAAGTCATGTCATTACCTAGAGAATCCTTCTGTGAATGCCAGGCAGATTGCCATCTTTCTGCTTCCGCCTGCTCACCTTTCCAATGGGGAGAATAACGGTAACCTACCTTTTGGAGGTGAGGATTGAATGAGACAGTTGGTGCAAAGCAGTGGGCACAGGATCTGGCACAAAGTGAAGCCTTCAAGAAATTATGATTACAGTAGTTTTGATTTCCCTCCAGTCGGAATAGAGTTTAGTTGAAGTTAGTGGCTGTGGCACAGCTGTGTCTCAGGCTGGTGTCTGCCGCCCTGAGCTAAGCCATAAAAATCCCTGGAATAACTTTTCAAAAGCCTGTTAGCCTCTTGAGCCTCCTACACGTCTTTATTTTATTTTATTTTATTTTATTTTATTTTATTTTATTTTATTTTATTTTATGTTATTTTATTGCAGTAACAGTGGATTCTAAGATGATATAGCTTTCAGATGTACGTTGTAATATATTTCGAATTCTGTGTAGATTACATGGTGTTCACCACCCGAAAACTAATTATAGTCGGTCACCTCACATGTGAGCCTCATCGCCCCTTTGGCTCTCTCCCCTCCCCCCTCCCCCTATGGTAACCAGCAATCCAATCTCCTTTGCTCTGTGTGCGTTTGTCGTTGTTTTTATCTTCTCCTTATGAGTGAGATCACACGGTGTCTGGAGTTTGACTTTCTCCCTCTGATTTATTTCGCTTCACATAATACCCTCAAGGTCCCTCCACGTTGTCGCAAATGGTCGGATCTCATCATTTCTTAGGGCCGAGTAGCATTCCATTGTGTATACATACCACATCTTCTTCATCCATTCTTCCCCTGATGGGCACCTAGGTTGCTTCCAAGTTCTGGCTGTTGTGAATAATGCTGCAGTGAACCTAGGGGTGCATGTGTCTTTCTGCATTGGTGTTTTCAAGTTCTTTGGATGAATAGCCAGCAGTGGGCTAGCTGGATCATACACATGGTAGATGTATTCTTAGTTTTCTGAGGATACTCCATACTGCTTTCCATAGTTGGCTGCACCAGTCTGCCCTCCCGCCAGCAGTGCAGGAGAGTTCCCTTCTCTCCACATCCTCTCCGACACTTGTCTCTTGTCTTGTTAATGAGAGCCATTCTGACCAGAGTAAGGTGACATCTCCTTGTAGTTGTGATTTGCATTTCTCTGATCGCTAATGATGTTGAGTCCCTTTCCATATGCCTGTTGGCCATCCGTATACCTTCTTTGGAGAAATCACTGCTCAGATCTTTTGCCCGCCTTTTTAATTGGGTTGTTGATTTCTTTTGCTGTTGAGATGTATGAGTTCTTTCTGTGTTTTGGATATTAAGCCCTTATCCGATATAGGGTTTGCAAGAATCTTCTCCCCAGTTGTTAGGTTGTGTTTTGGTTTTGTGGATGGTTTCCTTTGCGGTGCAGAGGATTTTTTTTGACTTTGATGTAGTCCCATTTGTTCACTTTGTATTTTGTTTCCATTGCCCAGTCAGACGTGGTACTTGAAAATAGGCTGCTAAGACTGATGTCAAAGAGCCTACTGCCTATGTTTTCTTGTAGAGGTTGCATGGTTTCGGGTCTGACATTCAAGTAAAAGCGGAGGGAGGAGGCTGCAGTTCCCCGAGAGCGAGCGTAGCGGGGACCCTGCGTCCCTGTCAGCGCACCTTCCCGCTCCGCGAAGGTCCGAAGCGTGCGGGCGGGGCCGCAGGAGTTGTCCCAGGAGGGTGTCCCTGTCGCTGTCCGCAGTCCACCGCCGGAGGGGGGCGGGGCAACGGCCGGGCAGCGTCTGGGCGGCGGCGGGCGCGCGCGCGCGCGAGGAGAGGAGCGCGCGGCTGCTGGGCCGCCGTCCTGGGAGGCGTGGGAGGCGTCGGCGAGCCGCGCCTGCCTGCCCAGAGCCGAGCCCGGCGGAGGCCGGCCGCGCTGTGCTGCTCCCTCCCGGGCCGGGCTCGTCCGTTCCCCCGGCGTCCGTGGACGCCGCTCCGTGTCCCCGCTGGGCACAGCAGCCCGGGCCCTCCTCGGCCACGGCCGCTAGCCTGAGGAAGCCCTCCTTCAGCTCCCGCTCTTCCTGCTCGCCGGACACGGACGACGGGGTCGCCCGCGAAGACGATTCCATCTGAGAGAGGTACCTGGGGGGCGTGGGCCTGGGCGCTGGTGGGAGGCGAGCGTGTCCCTGAGGAATAGGCTTGTGCGCCAAGAGGTGCCCGTCAGGTCGCGGGACAGCTGTGCGGCGCGGGGAGCGAGGGGGTCTCTTCGTGCGCTTCAGGCGTTCGTGGAACGGGCGGTGTGTGCCGGGCACGGGGCCCGCCTGGGCATGCGGTGCCCGGGAGTCGGGCGCTGAAGCGCCCCCCGTGGTCTTGGCTTCTCGGAAGGACAGACGCCAAGTCGATAAGGACACTGGTCTCGAGGCGTTCTGAGGAGTGCGGGTCTCCCTCTTTTCGAGGCTACGTTCCGTTGGGGTTTTCACGAAGCCTGTTGTGGCCCTGAAGCTCAGGCCGGTTCAGGGGAAGTGGCCTGTCGAGGGCCACACAATATTTGTGTGCAGAGCCAGTGCTTTCCAAAGCCCTTGACTGTGCAGAAGTCTACCTGTTAGGGGTGCAGTGGGGGCTGTCCGGGGAGCGTGGTGAGCACAGGTATGTGCCCCACACTTGAAAGTATGGAAGAGAAAGCGTGAGGCTGGAGGGTGCTCCGTTCGTTCCCTCCTTCCACAGAAAGTCTGGAGAGTTGACTTTGGGACAAGTCCTTCCTTTCCTCTGGTCGGTGCGTGTTCAGTGGCCTGGACACTTGGTGAGCAGGACTGACAGGGTGTTTGACGTACTGGACCTCACAGCCCGGTTGGAAAGGACAGACAGGCAGCAACCAATTGCCTAGGAGATACGTAAAGGCAATTTTGTGTTGAGTGTTGAGAACTACGGCATTTCCTGTTAGCCTTTGTGACTCAGGCAGTGATGTGGAAGCTGAGAGCAGATGCCTAAAAGACAAGGAGGACTTGTGCGGGAGAGTGTTGGGACAGGGCACGGGAGGAGTATGGCCTGTCAGAGGAGCTGAAAGAATGCCCTGGAGACTGGGGCCGCCGCGTAGGGACTGTAGGGTGGGGAAAACAAAACTTTTCGATTGAGGCTGGCGCTTTCTGTAGGTTTTTGGAGACTGAGCGTGGTGATTCAGAACGTGGCCTCTGGAGCCAGACTCTGTCACATGGGTCCTGGCTCTGCCACCTACGGGCTGTGTGAACTTGGGCAAGTTACTGTACCATTCTGTGTGTCAGTTTCCTGATCTGTAAAACGGGGATGATTATCATACGCACTCCATAGGTGAGTGTAAAGGTGAGAGGATATTTCATATCCGTAGAGTACTTAGAGCAGTGTCTGGCCTTTAGTAGGCGTTAGTAGTGGTTGATTAAAGAAATGGCTAAATGCATACCTAAGTATTCAAGGCTTGGAGGCTGTCCCTGGTGAAACGTGTGAACTTGAATGGATTACACCCAACTTTGTTTTGTTTCCTTTCCGGCTTGCAGTTGCTACTGACCGCATCTGCAGCACTGTGGAATTAGAAATAATCTGCCTCGACTTGGCTGCTCTTGGTAAAACAATCTAATGCTGTCCAAATTATCCCAGGGAAATAAAAGCCTTTTCAGTAGCATAGTAGGGTTAGGCTTATTTAATATGTATTGTTTATATTGGTTTGTTTAGTGTTTGTTGGTGACTTTGTGTTCGTTTTTTTTTTTTTTTTTTTTTTTTTTTGGCAAAGCTGCTCGGTCAAACAAGGCAGATTAGCTAGGAAATGGTTCAGACCCAGAGAAAAGTAGAGAGTCGTGTAAGCAGAGCACGCCTTTCCTTGACTCTCTGTCGAGAGCTTTTGTGATTGCAGCTGCTCTCTGCCTCAGACACGGTGCCCTCTGCGTGTGCAGTCATCTAAACAGTGCAGGGTCTGGGACCGTGGAGAATCCAAGGCAGTAGAGTCATGCTTTGCTTAACAGTGGGGATGAGTTCTGAGGAGTGTGTCATGGTCAGGCAATCTCGAGACTGTGCAAACACCACGGAGTTCCTAAACCTGGATGGCAGAGCCTCCTACACACCTAGGCCATGTGGGACTAATCTGATGGGACCCCCGTTGTTGACTGAAACGTCCCGATGTAGGGCATGACTGTACTTCCCAACTCCAAGGGCACGGAAGTGTAGCCTGTGGGGCTTTGGAAAAGAACAGAGACGCTCAAGGCCTACTCTGGACCCACTGACTCAGAATCTACTGGGATAGGTCCCGCCTTTAAAGACCAGACGTAGTCCTCCTCTGCAGACATCTCATCAACGGTTTTTCACGCTGGGTTTTCCCTCATCTGAGAAAACAGGCCAAGAGATTGTGAGGATCCATAATTAGTGTTTTAAGACATTTGGCAGGACTCAGTGTTTTTCACGTTCTGTGATACTGGGATCTGCATCTCCACCGTAATGTGTTAAACCTTGAAATCTTGTCCAAAAGTCATGTCATTACCTAGAGAATCCTTCTGTGAATGCCAGGCAGATTGCCATCTTTCTGCTTCCGCCTGCTCACCTTTCCAATGGGGAGAATAACGGTAACCTACCTTTTGGAGGTGAGGATTGAATGAGACAGTTGGTGCAAAGCAGTGGGCACAGGATCTGGCACAAAGTGAAGCCTTCAAGAAATTATGATTACAGTAGTTTTGATTTCCCTCCAGTCGGAATAGAGTTTAGTTGAAGTTAGTGGCTGTGGCACAGCTGTGTCTCAGGCTGGTGTCTGCCGCCCTGAGCTAAGCCATAAAAATCCCTGGAATAACTTTTCAAAAGCCTGTTAGCCTCTTGAGCCTCCTACACGTCTTTATTTTATTTTATTTTATTTTATGTTATTTTATTTTATTTTATTTTATGTTATTTTATTGCAGTAACAGTGGATTCTAAGATGATATAGCTTTCAGATGTACGTTGTAATATATTTCGAATTCTGTGTAGATTACATGGGTGTTCACCACCCGAAAACTAATTATAGTCGGTCACCTCACATGTGAGCCTCATCGCCCCTTTGGCTCTCTCCCCTCCCCCCTCCCCCTATGGTAACCAGCAATCCAATCTCCTTTGCTCTGTGTGCGTTTGTCGTTGTTTTTATCTTCTCCTTATGAGTGAGATCACACGGTGTCTGGAGTTTGACTTTCTCCCTCTGATTTATTTCGCTTCACATAATACCCTCAAGGTCCCTCCACGTTGTCGCAAATGGTCGGATCTCATCATTTCTTAGGGCCGAGTAGCATTCCATTGTGTATACATACCACATCTTCTTCATCCATTCTTCCCCTGATGGGCACCTAGGTTGCTTCCAAGTTCTGGCTGTTGTGAATAATGCTGCAGTGAACCTAGGGGTGCATGTGTCTTTCTGCATTGGTGTTTTCAAGTTCTTTGGATGAATAGCCAGCAGTGGGCTAGCTGGATCATACACATGGTAGATGTATTCTTAGTTTTCTGAGGATACTCCATACTGCTTTCCATAGTTGGCTGCACCAGTCTGCCCTCCCGCCAGCAGTGCAGGAGAGTTCCCTTCTCTCCACATCCTCTCCGACACTTGTCTCTTGTCTTGTTAATGAGAGCCATTCTGACCAGAGTAAGGTGACATCTCCTTGTAGTTGTGATTTGCATTTCTCTGATCGCTAATGATGTTGAGTCCCTTTCCATATGCCTGTTGGCCATCCGTATACCTTCTTTGGAGAAATCACTGCTCAGATCTTTTGCCCGCCTTTTTAATTGGGTTGTTGATTTCTTTTGCTGTTGAGATGTATGAGTTCTTTCTGTGTTTTGGATATTAAGCCCTTATCCGATATAGGGTTTGCAAGAATCTTCTCCCCAGTTGTTAGGTTGTGTTTTGGTTTTGTGGATGGTTTCCTTTGCGGTGCAGAGGATTTTTTTTGACTTTGATGTAGTCCCATTTGTTCACTTTGTATTTTGTTTCCATTGCCCAGTCAGACGTGGTACTTGAAAATAGGCTGCTAAGACTGATGTCAAAGAGCCTACTGCCTATGTTTTCTTGTAGAGGTTGCATGGTTTCGGGTCTGACATTCAAGTAAAAGCGGAGGGAGGAGGCTGCAGTTCCCCGAGAGCGAGCGTAGCGGGGACCCTGCGTCCCTGTCAGCGCACCTTCCCGCTCCGCGAAGGTCCGAAGCGTGCGGGCGGGGCCGCAGGAGTTGTCCCAGGAGGGTGTCCCTGTCGCTGTCCGCAGTCCACCGCCGGAGGGGGGCGGGGCAACGGCCGGGCAGCGTCTGGGCGGCGGCGGGCGCGCGCGCGCGCGAGGAGAGGAGCGCGCGGCTGCTGGGCCGCCGTCCTGGGAGGCGTGGGAGGCGTCGGCGAGCCGCGCCTGCCTGCCCAGAGCCGAGCCCGGCGGAGGCCGGCCGCGCTGTGCTGCTCCCTCCCGGGCCGGGCTCGTCCGTTCCCCCGGCGTCCGTGGACGCCGCTCCGTGTCCCCGCTGGGCACAGCAGCCCGGGCCCTCCTCGGCCACGGCCGCTAGCCTGAGGAGGCCCTCCTTCAGCTCCCGCTCTTCCTGCTCGCCGGACACGGACGACGGGGTCGCCCGCGAAGACGATTCCATCTGAGAGAGGTACCTGGGGGGCGTGGGCCTGGGCGCTGGTGGGAGGCGAGCGTGTCCCTGAGGAATAGGCTTGTGCGCCAAGAGGTGCCCGTCAGGTCGCGGGACAGCTGTGCGGCGCGGGGAGCGAGGGGGTCTCTTCGTGCGCTTCAGGCGTTCGTGGAACGGGCGGTGTGTGCCGGGCACGGGGCCCGCCTGGGCATGCGGTGCCCGGGAGTCGGGCGCTGAAGCGCCCCCCGTGGTCTTGGCTTCTCGGAAGGACAGACGCCAAGTCGATAAGGACACTGGTCTCGAGGCGTTCTGAGGAGTGCGGGTCTCCCTCTTTTCGAGGCTACGTTCCGTTGGGGTTTTCACGAAGCCTGTTGTGGCCCTGAAGCTCAGGCCGGTTCAGGGGAAGTGGCCTGTCGAGGGCCACACAATATTTGTGTGCAGAGCCAGTGCTTTCCAAAGCCCTTGACTGTGCAGAAGTCTACCTGTTAGGGGTGCAGTGGGGGCTGTCCGGGGAGCGTGGTGAGCACAGGTATGTGCCCCACACTTGAAAGTATGGAAGAGAAAGCGTGAGGCTGGAGGGTGCTCCGTTCGTTCCCTCCTTCCACAGAAAGTCTGGAGAGTTGACTTTGGGACAAGTCCTTCCTTTCCTCTGGTCGGTGCGTGTTCAGTGGCCTGGACACTTGGTGAGCAGGACTGACAGGGTGTTTGACGTACTGGACCTCACAGCCCGGTTGGAAAGGACAGACAGGCAGCAACCAATTGCCTAGGAGATACGTAAAGGCAATTTTGTGTTGAGTGTTGAGAACTACGGCATTTCCTGTTAGCCTTTGTGACTCAGGCAGTGATGTGGAAGCTGAGAGCAGATGCCTAAAAGACAAGGAGGACTTGTGCGGGAGAGTGTTGGGACAGGGCACGGGAGGAGTATGGCCTGTCAGAGGAGCTGAAAGAATGCCCTGGAGACTGGGGCCGCCGCGTAGGGACTGTAGGGTGGGGAAAACAAAACTTTTCGATTGAGGCTGGCGCTTTCTGTAGGTTTTTGGAGACTGAGCGTGGTGATTCAGAACGTGGCCTCTGGAGCCAGACTCTGTCACATGGGTCCTGGCTCTGCCACCTACGGGCTGTGTGAACTTGGGCAAGTTACTGTACCATTCTGTGTGTCAGTTTCCTGATCTGTAAAACGGGGATGATTATCATACGCACTCCATAGGTGAGTGTAAAGGTGAGAGGATATTTCATATCCGTAAAGTACTTAGAGCAGTGTCTGGCCTTTAGTAGGCGTTAGTAGTGGTTGATTAAAGAAATGGCTAAATGCATACCTAAGTATTCAAGGCTTGGAGGCTGTCCCTGGTGAAACGTGTGAACTTGAATGGATTACACCCAACTTTGTTTTGTTTCCTTTCCGGCTTGCAGTTGCTACTGACCGCATCTGCAGCACTGTGGAATTAGAAATAATCTGCCTCGACTTGGCTGCTCTTGGTAAAACAATCTAATGCTGTCCAAATTATCCCAGGGAAATAAAAGCCTTTTCAGTAGCATAGTAGGGTTAGGCTTCTTTAATATGTATTGTTTATATTGGTTTGTTTAGTGTTTGTTGGTGACTTTGTGTTCGTTTTTTTTTTTTTTTTTTGGCAAAGCTGCTCGGTCAAACAAGGCAGATTAGCTAGGAAATGGTTCAGACCCAGAGAAAAGTAGAGAGTCGTGTAAGCAGAGCACGCCTTTCCTTGACTCTCTGTCGAGAGCTTTTGTGATTGCAGCTGCTCTCTGCCTCAGACACGGTGCCCTCTGCGTGTGCAGTCATCTAAACAGTGCAGGGTCTGGGACCGTGGAGAATCCAAGGCAGTAGAGTCATGCTTTGCTTAACAGTGGGGATGAGTTCTGAGGAGTGTGTCATGGTCAGGCAATCTCGAGACTGTGCAAACACCACGGAGTTCCTAAACCTGGATGGCAGAGCCTCCTACACACCTAGGCCATATGGGACTAATCTGATGGGACCCCCGTTGTTGACTGAAACGTCCCGATGTAGGGCATGACTGTACTTCCCAACTCCAAGGGCACGGAAGTGTAGCCTGTGGGGCTTTGGAAAAGAACAGAGACGCTCAAGGCCTACTCTGGACCCACTGACTCAGAATCTACTGGGATAGGTCCCGCCTTTAAAGACCAGACGTAGTCCTCCTCTGCAGACATCTCATCAACGGTTTTTCACGCTGGGTTTTCCCTCATCTGAGAAAACAGGCCAAGAGATTGTGAGGATCCATAATTAGTGTTTTAAGACATTTGGCAGGACTCAGTGTTTTTCACGTTCTGTGATACTGGGATCTGCATCTCCACCGTAATGTGTTAAACCTTGAAATCTTGTCCAAAAGTCATGTCATTACCTAGAGAATCCTTCTGTGAATGCCAGGCAGATTGCCATCTTTCTGCTTCCGCCTGCTCACCTTTCCAATGGGGAGAATAACGGTAACCTACCTTTTGGAGGTGAGGATTGAATGAGACAGTTGGTGCAAAGCAGTGGGCACAGGATCTGGCACAAAGTGAAGCCTTCAAGAAATTATGATTACAGTAGTTTTGATTTCCCTCCAGTCGGAATAGAGTTTAGTTGAAGTTAGTGGCTGTGGCACAGCTGTGTCTCAGGCTGGTGTCTGCCGCCCTGAGCTAAGCCATAAAAATCCCTGGAATAACTTTTCAAAAGCCTGTTAGCCTCTTGAGCCTCCTACACGTCTTTATTTTATTTTATTTTATTTTATGTTATTTTATTTTATTTTATTTTATGTTATTTTATTGCAGTAACAGTGGATTCTAAGATGATATAGCTTTCAGATGTACGTTGTAATATATTTCGAATTCTGTGTAGATTACATGGGTGTTCACCACCCGAAAACTAATTATAGTCGGTCACCTCACATGTGAGCCTCATCGCCCCTTTGGCTCTCTCCCCTCCCCCCTCCCCCTATGGTAACCAGCAATCCAATCTCCTTTGCTCTGTGTGCGTTTGTCGTTGTTTTTATCTTCTCCTTATGAGTGAGATCACACGGTGTCTGGAGTTTGACTTTCTCCCTCTGATTTATTTCGCTTCACATAATACCCTCAAGGTCCCTCCACGTTGTCGCAAATGGTCGGATCTCATCATTTCTTAGGGCCGAGTAGCATTCCATTGTGTATACATACCACATCTTCTTCATCCATTCTTCCCCTGATGGGCACCTAGGTTGCTTCCAAGTTCTGGCTGTTGTGAATAATGCTGCAGTGAACCTAGGGGTGCATGTGTCTTTCTGCATTGGTGTTTTCAAGTTCTTTGGATGAATAGCCAGCAGTGGGCTAGCTGGATCATACACATGGTAGATGTATTCTTAGTTTTCTGAGGATACTCCATACTGCTTTCCATAGTTGGCTGCACCAGTCTGCCCTCCCGCCAGCAGTGCAGGAGAGTTCCCTTCTCTCCACATCCTCTCCGACACTTGTCTCTTGTCTTGTTAATGAGAGCCATTCTGACCAGAGTAAGGTGACATCTCCTTGTAGTTGTGATTTGCATTTCTCTGATCGCTAATGATGTTGAGTCCCTTTCCATATGCCTGTTGGCCATCCATATACCTTCTTTGGAGAAATCACTGCTCAGATCTTTTGCCCGCCTTTTTAATTGGGTTGTTGATTTCTTTTGCTGTTGAGATGTATGAGTTCTTTCTGTGTTTTGGATATTAAGCCCTTATCCGATATAGGGTTTGCAAGAATCTTCTCCCCAGTTGTTAGGTTGTGTTTTGGTTTTGTGGATGGTTTCCTTTGCGGTGCAGAGGATTTTTTTTGACTTTGATGTAGTCCCATTTGTTCACTTTGTATTTTGTTTCCATTGCCCAGTCAGACGTGGTACTTGAAAATAGGCTGCTAAGACTGATGTCAAAGAGCCTACTGCCTATGTTTTCTTGTAGAGGTTGCATGGTTTCGGGTCTGACATTCAAGTAAAAGCGGAGGGAGGAGGCTGCAGTTCCCCGAGAGCGAGCGTAGCGGGGACCCTGCGTCCCTGTCAGCGCACCTTCCCGCTCCGCGAAGGTCCGAAGCGTGCGGGCGGGGCCGCAGGAGTTGTCCCAGGAGGGTGTCCCTGTCGCTGTCCGCAGTCCACCGCCGGAGGGGGGCGGGGCAACGGCCGGGCAGCGTCTGGGCGGCGGCGGGCGCGCGCGCGCGCGAGGAGAGGAGCGCGCGGCTGCTGGGCCGCCGTCCTGGGAGGCGTGGGAGGCGTCGGCGAGCCGCGCCTGCCTGCCCAGAGCCGAGCCCGGCGGAGGCCGGCCGCGCTGTGCTGCTCTCTCCCGGGCCGGGCTCGTCCGTTCCCCCGGCGTCCGTGGACGCCGCTCCGTGTCCCCGCTGGGCACAGCAGCCCGGGCCCTCCGCGGCCACGGCCGCTAGCCTGAGGAGGCCCTCCTTCAGCTCCCGCTCTTCCTGCTCGCCGGACACGGACGACCGGGGCGCCCGCGAAGAGGATTCCATCTGAGAGAGGTACCTGGGGGGCGTGGGCCTGGGGGCTGGTGGGAGGCGAGCGTGTCCCTGAGGAGTAGGCTTGTGCGCCAAGAGGTGCCCGTCAGGTCGCGGGACAGCTGTGCGGCGCGGGGAGCGAGGGGGTCTCTTCGTGCGCTTCAGGCGTTCGTGGAACGGGCGGTGTGTGCCGGGCACGGGGCCCGCCTGGGCATGCGGTGCCCGGGAGTCGGGCGCTGAAGCGCCCCCCGTGGTCTTGGCTTCTCGGAAGGACAGACGCCAAGTCGATAAGGACACTGGTCTCGAGGCGTTCTGAGGAGTGCGGGTCTCCCTCTTTTCGAGGCTACGTTCCGTTGGGGTTTTCACGAAGCCTGTTGTGGCCCTGAAGCTCAGGCCGGTTCAGGGGAAGTGGCCTGTCGAGGGCCACACAATATTTGTGTGCAGAGCCAGTGCTTTCCAAAGCCCTTGACTGTGCAGAAGTCTACCTGTTAGGGGTGCAGTGGGGGCTGTCCGGGGAGCGTGGTGAGCACAGGTATGTGCCCCACACTTGAAAGTATGGAAGAGAAAGCGTGAGGCTGGAGGGTGCTCCGTTCGTTCCCTCCTTCCACAGAAAGTCTGGAGAGTTGACTTTGGGACAAGTCCTTCCTTTCCTCTGGTCGGTGCGTGTTCAGTGGCCTGGACACTTGGTGAGCAGGACTGACAGGGTGTTTGACGTACTGGACCTCACAGCCCGGTTGGAAAGGACAGACAGGCAGCAACCAATTGCCTAGGAGATACGTAAAGGCAATTTTGTGTTGAGTGTTGAGAACTACGGCATTTCCTGTTAGCCTTTGTGACTCAGGCAGTGATGTGGAAGCTGAGAGCAGATGCCTAAAAGACAAGGAGGACTTGTGCGGGAGAGTGTTGGGACAGGGCACGGGAGGAGTATGGCCTGTCAGAGGAGCTGAAAGAATGCCCTGGAGACTGGGGCCGCCGCGTAGGGACTGTAGGGTGGGGAAAACAAAACTTTTCGATTGAGGCTGGCGCTTTCTGTAGGTTTTTGGAGACTGAGCGTGGTGATTCAGAACGTGGCCTCTGGAGCCAGACTCTGTCACATGGGTCCTGGCTCTGCCACCTACGGGCTGTGTGAACTTGGGCAAGTTACTGTACCATTCTGTGTGTCAGTTTCCTGATCTGTAAAACGGGGATGATTATCATACGCACTCCATAGGTGAGTGTAAAGGTGAGAGGATATTTCATATCCGTAAAGTACTTAGAGCAGTGTCTGGCCTTTAGTAGGCGTTAGTAGTGGTTGATTAAAGAAATGGCTAAATGCATACCTAAGTATTCAAGGCTTGGAGGCTGTCCCTGGTGAAACGTGTGAACTTGAATGGATTACACCCAACTTTGTTTTGTTTCCTTTCCGGCTTGCAGTTGCTACTGACCGCATCTGCAGCACTGTGGAATTAGAAATAATCTGCCTCGACTTGGCTGCTCTTGGTAAAACAATCTAATGCTGTCCAAATTATCCCAGGGAAATAAAAGCCTTTTCAGTAGCATAGTAGGGTTAGGCTTATTTAATATGTATTGTTTATATTGGTTTGTTTAGTGTTTGTTGGTGACTTTGTGTTCGTTTTTTTTTTTTTTTTTGGCAAAGCTGCTCGGTCAAACAAGGCAGATTAGCTAGGAAATGGTTCAGACCCAGAGAAAAGTAGAGAGTCGTGTAAGCAGAGCACGCCTTTCCTTGACTCTCTGTCGAGAGCTTTTGTGATTGCAGCTGCTCTCTGCCTCAGACACGGTGCCCTCTGCGTGTGCAGTCATCTAAACAGTGCAGGGTCTGGGACCGTGGAGAATCCAAGGCAGTAGAGTCATGCTTTGCTTAACAGTGGGGATGAGTTCTGAGGAGTGTGTCATGGTCAGGCAATCTCGAGACTGTGCAAACACCACGGAGTTCCTAAACCTGGATGGCAGAGCCTCCTACACACCTAGGCCATGTGGGACTAATCTGATGGGACCCCCGTTGTTGACTGAAACGTCCCGATGTAGGGCATGACTGTACTTCCCAACTCCAAGGGCACGGAAGTGTAGCCTGTGGGGCTTTGGAAAAGAACAGAGACGCTCAAGGCCTACTCTGGACCCACTGACTCAGAATCTACTGGGATAGGTCCCGCCTTTAAAGACCAGACGTAGTCCTCCTCTGCAGACATCTCATCAACGGTTTTTCACGCTGGGTTTTCCCTCATCTGAGAAAACAGGCCAAGAGATTGTGAGGATCCATAATTAGTGTTTTAAGACATTTGGCAGGACTCAGTGTTTTTCACGTTCTGTGATACTGGGATCTGCATCTCCACCGTAATGTGTTAAACCTTGAAATCTTGTCCAAAAGTCATGTCATTACCTAGAGAATCCTTCTGTGAATGCCAGGCAGATTGCCATCTTTCTGCTTCCGCCTGCTCACCTTTCCAATGGGGAGAATAACGGTAACCTACCTTTTGGAGGTGAGGATTGAATGAGACAGTTGGTGCAAAGCAGTGGGCACAGGATCTGGCACAAAGTGAAGCCTTCAAGAAATTATGATTACAGTAGTTTTGATTTCCCTCCAGTCGGAATAGAGTTTAGTTGAAGTTAGTGGCTGTGGCACAGCTGTGTCTCAGGCTGGTGTCTGCCGCCCTGAGCTAAGCCATAAAAATCCCTGGAATAACTTTTCAAAAGCCTGTTAGCCTCTTGAGCCTCCTACACGTCTTTATTTTATTTTATTTTATTTTATGTTATTTTATTTTATTTTATTTTATGTTATTTTATTGCAGTAACAGTGGATTCTAAGATGATATAGCTTTCAGATGTACGTTGTAATATATTTCGAATTCTGTGTAGATTACATGGTGTTCACCACCCGAAAACTAATTATAGTCGGTCACCTCACATGTGAGCCTCATCGCCCCTTTGGCTCTCTCCCCTCCCCCCTCCCCCTATGGTAACCAGCAATCCAATCTCCTTTGCTCTGTGTGCGTTTGTCGTTGTTTTTATCTTCTCCTTATGAGTGAGATCACACGGTGTCTGGAGTTTGACTTTCTCCCTCTGATTTATTTCGCTTCACATAATACCCTCAAGGTCCCTCCACGTTGTCGCAAATGGTCGGATCTCATCATTTCTTAGGGCCGAGTAGCATTCCATTGTGTATACATACCACATCTTCTTCATCCATTCTTCCCCTGATGGGCACCTAGGTTGCTTCCAAGTTCTGGCTGTTGTGAATAATGCTGCAGTGAACCTAGGGGTGCATGTGTCTTTCTGCATTGGTGTTTTCAAGTTCTTTGGATGAATAGCCAGCAGTGGGCTAGCTGGATCATACACATGGTAGATGTATTCTTAGTTTTCTGAGGATACTCCATACTGCTTTCCATAGTTGGCTGCACCAGTCTGCCCTCCCGCCAGCAGTGCAGGAGAGTTCCCTTCTCTCCACATCCTCTCCGACACTTGTCTCTTGTCTTGTTAATGAGAGCCATTCTGACCAGAGTAAGGTGACATCTCCTTGTAGTTGTGATTTGCATTTCTCTGATCGCTAATGATGTTGAGTCCCTTTCCATATGCCTGTTGGCCATCCGTATACCTTCTTTGGAGAAATCACTGCTCAGATCTTTTGCCCGCCTTTTTAATTGGGTTGTTGATTTCTTTTGCTGTTGAGATGTATGAGTTCTTTCTGTGTTTTGGATATTAAGCCCTTATCCGATATAGGGTTTGCAAGAATCTTCTCCCCAGTTGTTAGGTTGTGTTTTGGTTTTGTGGATGGTTTCCTTTGCGGTGCAGAGGATTTTTTTTGACTTTGATGTAGTCCCATTTGTTCACTTTGTATTTTGTTTCCATTGCCCAGTCAGACGTGGTACTTGAAAATAGGCTGCTAAGACTGATGTCAAAGAGCCTACTGCCTATGTTTTCTTGTAGAGGTTGCATGGTTTCGGGTCTGACATTCAAGTAAAAGCGGAGGGAGGAGGCTGCAGTTCCCCGAGAGCGAGCGTAGCGGGGACCCTGCGTCCCTGTCAGCGCACCTTCCCGCTCCACGAAGGTCCGAAGCGTGCGGGCGGGGCCGCAGGAGTTGTCCCAGGAGGGTGTCCCTGTCGCTGTCCGCAGTCCACCGCCGGAGGGGGGCGGGGCAACGGCCGGGCAGCGTCTGGGCGGCGGCGGGCGCGCGCGCGCGCGAGGAGAGGAGCGCGCGGCTGCTGGGCCGCCGTCCTGGGAGGCGTGGGAGGCGTCGGCGAGCCGCGCCTGCCTGCCCAGAGCCGAGCCCGGCGGAGGCCGGCCGCGCTGTGCTGCTCTCTCCCGGGCCGGGCTCGTCCGTTCCCCCGGCGTCCGTGGACGCCGCTCCGTGTCCCCGCTGGGCACAGCAGCCCGGGCCCTCCGCGGCCACGGCCGCTAGCCTGAGGAGGCCCTCCTTCAGCTCCCGCTCTTCCTGCTCGCCGGACACGGACGACCGGGGCGCCCGCGAAGAGGATTCCATCTGAGAGAGGTACCTGGGGGGCGTGGGCCTGGGGGCTGGTGGGAGGCGAGCGTGTCCCTGAGGAGTAGGCTTGTGCGCCAAGAGGTGCCCGTCAGGTCGCGGGACAGCTGTGCGGCGCGGGGAGCGAGGGGGTCTCTTCGTGCGCTTCAGGCGTTCGTGGAACGGGCGGTGTGTGCCGGGCACGGGGCCCGCCTGGGCATGCGGTGCCCGGGAGTCGGGCGCTGAAGCGCCCCCCGTGGTCTTGGCTTCTCGGAAGGACAGACGCCAAGTCGATAAGGACACTGGTCTCGAGGCGTTCTGAGGAGTGCGGGTCTCCCTCTTTTCGAGGCTACGTTCCGTTGGGGTTTTCACGAAGCCTGTTGTGGCCCTGAAGCTCAGGCCGGTTCAGGGGAAGTGGCCTGTCGAGGGCCACACAATATTTGTGTGCAGAGCCAGTGCTTTCCAAAGCCCTTGACTGTGCAGAAGTCTACCTGTTAGGGGTGCAGTGGGGGCTGTCCGGGGAGCGTGGTGAGCACAGGTATGTGCCCCACACTTGAAAGTATGGAAGAGAAAGCGTGAGGCTGGAGGGTGCTCCGTTCGTTCCCTCCTTCCACAGAAAGTCTGGAGAGTTGACTTTGGGACAAGTCCTTCCTTTCCTCTGGTCGGTGCGTGTTCAGTGGCCTGGACACCTGGTGAGCAGGACTGACAGGGTGTTTGACGTACTGGACCTCACAGCCCGGTTGGAAAGGACAGACAGGCAGCAACCAATTGCCTAGGAGATACGTAAAGGCAATTTTGTGTTGAGTGTTGAGAACTACGGCATTTCCTGTTAGCCTTTGTGACTCAGGCAGTGATGTGGAAGCTGAGAGCAGATGCCTAAAAGACAAGGAGGACTTGTGCGGGAGAGTGTTGGGACAGGGCACGGGAGGAGTATGGCCTGTCAGAGGAGCTGAAAGAATGCCCTGGAGACTGGGGCCGCCGCGTAGGGACTGTAGGGTGGGGAAAACAAAACTTTTCGATTGAGGCTGGCGCTTTCTGTAGGTTTTTGGAGACTGAGCGTGGTGATTCAGAACGTGGCCTCTGGAGCCAGACTCTGTCACATGGGTCCTGGCTCTGCCACCTACGGGCTGTGTGAACTTGGGCAAGTTACTGTACCATTCTGTGTGTCAGTTTCCTGATCTGTAAAACGGGGATGATTATCATACGCACTCCATAGGTGAGTGTAAAGGTGAGAGGATATTTCATATCCGTAAAGTACTTAGAGCAGTGTCTGGCCTTTAGTAGGCGTTAGTAGTGGTTGATTAAAGAAATGGCTAAATGCATACCTAAGTATTCAAGGCTTGGAGGCTGTCCCTGGTGAAACGTGTGAACTTGAATGGATTACACCCAACTTTGTTTTGTTTCCTTTCCGGCTTGCAGTTGCTACTGACCGCATCTGCAGCACTGTGGAATTAGAAATAATCTGCCTCGACTTGGCTGCTCTTGGTAAAACAATCTAATGCTGTCCAAATTATCCCAGGGAAATAAAAGCCTTTTCAGTAGCATAGTAGGGTTAGGCTTATTTAATATGTATTGTTTATATTGGTTTGTTTAGTGTTTGTTGGTGACTTTGTGTTCGTTTTTTTTTTTTTTTTTTTGGCAAAGCTGCTCGGTCAAACAAGGCAGATTAGCTAGGAAATGGTTCAGACCCAGAGAAAAGTAGAGAGTCGTGTAAGCAGAGCACGCCTTTCCTTGACTCTCTGTCGAGAGCTTTTGTGATTGCAGCTGCTCTCTGCCTCAGACACGGTGCCCTCTGCGTGTGCAGTCATCTAAACAGTGCAGGGTCTGGGACCGTGGAGAATCCAAGGCAGTAGAGTCATGCTTTGCTTAACAGTGGGGATGAGTTCTGAGGAGTGTGTCATGGTCAGGCAATCTCGAGACTGTGCAAACACCACGGAGTTCCTAAACCTGGATGGCAGAGCCTCCTACACACCTAGGCCATGTGGGACTAATCTGATGGGACCCCCGTTGTTGACTGAAACGTCCCGATGTAGGGCATGACTGTACTTCCCAACTCCAAGGGCACGGAAGTGTAGCCTGTGGGGCTTTGGAAAAGAACAGAGACGCTCAAGGCCTACTCTGGACCCACTGACTCAGAATCTACTGGGATAGGTCCCGCCTTTAAAGACCAGACGTAGTCCTCCTCTGCAGACATCTCATCAACGGTTTTTCACGCTGGGTTTTCCCTCATCTGAGAAAACAGGCCAAGAGATTGTGAGGATCCATAATTAGTGTTTTAAGACATTTGGCAGGACTCAGTGTTTTTCACGTTCTGTGATACTGGGATCTGCATCTCCACCGTAATGTGTTAAACCTTGAAATCTTGTCCAAAAGTCATGTCATTACCTAGAGAATCCTTCTGTGAATGCCAGGCAGATTGCCATCTTTCTGCTTCCGCCTGCTCACCTTTCCAATGGGGAGAATAACGGTAACCTACCTTTTGGAGGTGAGGATTGAATGAGACAGTTGGTGCAAAGCAGTGGGCACAGGATCTGGCACAAAGTGAAGCCTTCAAGAAATTATGATTACAGTAGTTTTGATTTCCCTCCAGTCGGAATAGAGTTTAGTTGAAGTTAGTGGCTGTGGCACAGCTGTGTCTCAGGCTGGTGTCTGCCGCCCTGAGCTAAGCCATAAAAATCCCTGGAATAACTTTTCAAAAGCCTGTTAGCCTCTTGAGCCTCCTACACGTCTTTATTTTATTTTATTTTATTTTATGTTATTTTATTTTATTTTATTTTATGTTATTTTATTGCAGTAACAGTGGATTCTAAGATGATATAGCTTTCAGATGTACGTTGTAATATATTTCGAATTCTGTGTAGATTACATGGTGTTCACCACCCGAAAACTAATTATAGTCGGTCACCTCACATGTGAGCCTCATCGCCCCTTTGGCTCTCTCCCCTCCCCCCTCCCCCTATGGTAACCAGCAATCCAATCTCCTTTGCTCTGTGTGCGTTTGTCGTTGTTTTTATCTTCTCCTTATGAGTGAGATCACACGGTGTCTGGAGTTTGACTTTCTCCCTCTGATTTATTTCGCTTCACATAATACCCTCAAGGTCCCTCCACGTTGTCGCAAATGGTCGGATCTCATCATTTCTTAGGGCCGAGTAGCATTCCATTGTGTATACATACCACATCTTCTTCATCCATTCTTCCCCTGATGGGCACCTAGGTTGCTTCCAAGTTCTGGCTGTTGTGAATAATGCTGCAGTGAACCTAGGGGTGCATGTGTCTTTCTGCATTGGTGTTTTCAAGTTCTTTGGATGAATAGCCAGCAGTGGGCTAGCTGGATCATACACATGGTAGATGTATTCTTAGTTTTCTGAGGATACTCCATACTGCTTTCCATAGTTGGCTGCACCAGTCTGCCCTCCCGCCAGCAGTGCAGGAGAGTTCCCTTCTCTCCACATCCTCTCCGACACTTGTCTCTTGTCTTGTTAATGAGAGCCATTCTGACCAGAGTAAGGTGACATCTCCTTGTAGTTGTGATTTGCATTTCTCTGATCGCTAATGATGTTGAGTCCCTTTCCATATGCCTGTTGGCCATCCGTATACCTTCTTTGGAGAAATCACTGCTCAGATCTTTTGCCCGCCTTTTTAATTGGGTTGTTGATTTCTTTTGCTGTTGAGATGTATGAGTTCTTTCTGTGTTTTGGATATTAAGCCCTTATCCGATATAGGGTTTGCAAGAATCTTCTCCCCAGTTGTTAGGTTGTGTTTTGGTTTTGTGGATGGTTTCCTTTGCGGTGCAGAGGATTTTTTTTGACTTTGATGTAGTCCCATTTGTTCACTTTGTATTTTGTTTCCATTGCCCAGTCAGACGTGGTACTTGAAAATAGGCTGCTAAGACTGATGTCAAAGAGCCTACTGCCTATGTTTTCTTGTAGAGGTTGCATGGTTTCGGGTCTGACATTCAAGTAAAAGCGGAGGGAGGAGGCTGCAGTTCCCCGAGAGCGAGCGTAGCGGGGACCCTGCGTCCCTGTCAGCGCACCTTCCCGCTCCGCGAAGGTCCGAAGCGTGCGGGCGGGGCCGCAGGAGTTGTCCCAGGAGGGTGTCCCTGTCGCTGTCCGCAGTCCACCGCCGGAGGGGGGCGGGGCAACGGCCGGGCAGCGTCTGGGCGGCGGCGGGCGCGCGCGCGCGCGAGGAGAGGAGCGCGCGGCTGCTGGGCCGCCGTCCTGGGAGGCGTGGGAGGCGTCGGCGAGCCGCGCCTGCCTGCCCAGAGCCGAGCCCGGCGGAGGCCGGCCGCGCTGTGCTGCTCCCTCCCGGGCCGGGCTCGTCCGTTCCCCCGGCGTCCGTGGACGCCGCTCCGTGTCCCCGCTGGGCACAGCAGCCCGGGCCCTCCTCGGCCACGGCCGCTAGCCTGAGGAAGCCCTCCTTCAGCTCCCGCTCTTCCTGCTCGCCGGACACGGACGACGGGGTCGCCCGCGAAGACGATTCCATCTGAGAGAGGTACCTGGGGGGCGTGGGCCTGGGCGCTGGTGGGAGGCGAGCGTGTCCCTGAGGAGTAGGCTTGTGCGCCAAGAGGTGCCCGTCAGGTCGCGGGACAGCTGTGCGGCGCGGGGAGCGAGGGGGTCTCTTCGTGCGCTTCAGGCGTTCGTGGAACGGGCGGTGTGTGCCGGGCACGGGGCCCGCCTGGGCATGCGGTGCCCGGGAGTCGGGCGCTGAAGCGCCCCCCGTGGTCTTGGCTTCTCGGAAGGACAGACGCCAAGTCGATAAGGACACTGGTCTCGAGGCGTTCTGAGGAGTGCGGGTCTCCCTCTTTTCGAGGCTACGTTCCGTTGGGGTTTTCACGAAGCCTGTTGTGGCCCTGAAGCTCAGGCCGGTTCAGGGGAAGTGGCCTGTCGAGGGCCACACAATATTTGTGTGCAGAGCCAGTGCTTTCCAAAGCCCTTGACTGTGCAGAAGTCTACCTGATAGGGGTGCAGTGGGGGCTGTCCGGGGAGCGTGGTGAGCACAGGTATGTGCCCCACACTTGAAAGTATGGAAGAGAAAGCGTGAGGCTGGAGGGTGCTCCGTTCGTTCCCTCCTTCCACAGAAAGTCTGGAGAGTTGACTTTGGGACAAGTCCTTCCTTTCCTCTGGTCGGTGCGTGTTCAGTGGCCTGGACACTTGGTGAGCAGGACTGACAGGGTGTTTGACGTACTGGACCTCACAGCCCGGTTGGAAAGGACAGACAGGCAGCAACCAATTGCCTAGGAGATACGTAAAGGCAATTTTGTGTTGAGTGTTGAGAACTACGGCATTTCCTGTTAGCCTTTGTGACTCAGGCAGTGATGTGGAAGCTGAGAGCAGATGCCTAAAAGACAAGGAGGACTTGTGCGGGAGAGTGTTGGGACAGGGCACGGGAGGAGTATGGCCTGTCAGAGGAGCTGAAAGAATGCCCTGGAGACTGGGGCCGCCGCGTAGGGACTGTAGGGTGGGGAAAACAAAACTTTTCGATTGAGGCTGGCGCTTTCTGTAGGTTTTTGGAGACTGAGCGTGGTGATTCAGAACGTGGCCTCTGGAGCCAGACTCTGTCACATGGGTCCTGGCTCTGCCACCTACGGGCTGTGTGAACTTGGGCAAGTTACTGTACCATTCTGTGTGTCAGTTTCCTGATCTGTAAAACGGGGATGATTATCATACGCACTCCATAGGTGAGTGTAAAGGTGAGAGGATATTTCATATCCGTAAAGTACTTAGAGCAGTGTCTGGCCTTTAGTAGGCGTTAGTAGTGGTTGATTAAAGAAATGGCTAAATGCATACCTAAGTATTCAAGGCTTGGAGGCTGTCCCTGGTGAAACGTGTGAACTTGAATGGATTACACCCAACTTTGTTTTGTTTCCTTTCCGGCTTGCAGTTGCTACTGACCGCATCTGCAGCACTGTGGAATTAGAAATAATCTGCCTCGACTTGGCTGCTCTTGGTAAAACAATCTAATGCTGTCCAAATTATCCCAGGGAAATAAAAGCCTTTTCAGTAGCATAGTAGGGTTAGGCTTATTTAATATGTATTGTTTATATTGGTTTGTTTAGTGTTTGTTGGTGACTTTGTGTTCGTTTTTTTTTTTTTTTTTTGGCAAAGCTGCTCGGTCAAACAAGGCAGATTAGCTAGGAAATGGTTCAGACCCAGAGAAAAGTAGAGAGTCGTGTAAGCAGAGCACGCCTTTCCTTGACTCTCTGTCGAGAGCTTTTGTGATTGCAGCTGCTCTCTGCCTCAGACACGGTGCCCTCTGCGTGTGCAGTCATCTAAACAGTGCAGGGTCTGGGACCGTGGAGAATCCAAGGCAGTAGAGTCATGCTTTGCTTAACAGTGGGGATGAGTTCTGAGGAGTGTGTCATGGTCAGGCAATCTCGAGACTGTGCAAACACCACGGAGTTCCTAAACCTGGATGGCAGAGCCTCCTACACACCTAGGCCATGTGGGACTAATCTGATGGGACCCCCGTTGTTGACTGAAACGTCCCGATGTAGGGCATGACTGTACTTCCCAACTCCAAGGGCACGGAAGTGTAGCCTGTGGGGCTTTGGAAAAGAACAGAGACGCTCAAGGCCTACTCTGGACCCACTGACTCAGAATCTACTGGGATAGGTCCCGCCTTTAAAGACCAGACGTAGTCCTCCTCTGCAGACATCTCATCAACGGTTTTTCACGCTGGGTTTTCCCTCATCTGAGAAAACAGGCCAAGAGATTGTGAGGATCCATAATTAGTGTTTTAAGACATTTGGCAGGACTCAGTGTTTTTCACGTTCTGTGATACTGGGATCTGCATCTCCACCGTAATGTGTTAAACCTTGAAATCTTGTCCAAAAGTCATGTCATTACCTAGAGAATCCTTCTGTGAATGCCAGGCAGATTGCCATCTTTCTGCTTCCGCCTGCTCACCTTTCCAATGGGGAGAATAACGGTAACCTACCTTTTGGAGGTGAGGATTGAATGAGACAGTTGGTGCAAAGCAGTGGGCACAGGATCTGGCACAAAGTGAAGCCTTCAAGAAATTATGATTACAGTAGTTTTGATTTCCCTCCAGTCGGAATAGAGTTTAGTTGAAGTTAGTGGCTGTGGCACAGCTGTGTCTCAGGCTGGTGTCTGCCGCCCTGAGCTAAGCCATAAAAATCCCTGGAATAACTTTTCAAAAGCCTGTTAGCCTCTTGAGCCTCCTACACGTCTTTATTTTATTTTATTTTATTTTATGTTATTTTATTTTATTTTATTTTATGTTATTTTATTGCAGTAACAGTGGATTCTAAGATGATATAGCTTTCAGATGTACGTTGTAATATATTTCGAATTCTGTGTAGATTACATGGGTGTTCACCACCCGAAAACTAATTATAGTCGGTCACCTCACATGTGAGCCTCATCGCCCCTTTGGCTCTCTCCCCTCCCCCCTCCCCCTATGGTAACCAGCAATCCAATCTCCTTTGCTCTGTGTGCGTTTGTCGTTGTTTTTATCTTCTCCTTATGAGTGAGATCACACGGTGTCTGGAGTTTGACTTTCTCCCTCTGATTTATTTCGCTTCACATAATACCCTCAAGGTCCCTCCACGTTGTCGCAAATGGTCGGATCTCATCATTTCTTAGGGCCGAGTAGCATTCCATTGTGTATACATACCACATCTTCTTCATCCATTCTTCCCCTGATGGGCACCTAGGTTGCTTCCAAGTTCTGGCTGTTGTGAATAATGCTGCAGTGAACCTAGGGGTGCATGTGTCTTTCTGCATTGGTGTTTTCAAGTTCTTTGGATGAATAGCCAGCAGTGGGCTAGCTGGATCATACACATGGTAGATGTATTCTTAGTTTTCTGAGGATACTCCATACTGCTTTCCATAGTTGGCTGCACCAGTCTGCCCTCCCGCCAGCAGTGCAGGAGAGTTCCCTTCTCTCCACATCCTCTCCGACACTTGTCTCTTGTCTTGTTAATGAGAGCCATTCTGACCAGAGTAAGGTGACATCTCCTTGTAGTTGTGATTTGCATTTCTCTGATCGCTAATGATGTTGAGTCCCTTTCCATATGCCTGTTGGCCATCCGTATACCTTCTTTGGAGAAATCACTGCTCAGATCTTTTGCCCGCCTTTTTAATTGGGTTGTTGATTTCTTTTGCTGTTGAGATGTATGAGTTCTTTCTGTGTTTTGGATATTAAGCCCTTATCCGATATAGGGTTTGCAAGAATCTTCTCCCCAGTTGTTAGGTTGTGTTTTGGTTTTGTGGATGGTTTCCTTTGCGGTGCAGAGGATTTTTTTTGACTTTGATGTAGTCCCATTTGTTCACTTTGTATTTTGTTTCCATTGCCCAGTCAGACGTGGTACTTGAAAATAGGCTGCTAAGACTGATGTCAAAGAGCCTACTGCCTATGTTTTCTTGTAGAGGTTGCATGGTTTCGGGTCTGACATTCAAGTAAAAGCGGAGGGAGGAGGCTGCAGTTCCCCGAGAGCGAGCGTAGCGGGGACCCTGCGTCCCTGTCAGCGCACCTTCCCGCTCCGCGAAGGTCCGAAGCGTGCGGGCGGGGCCGCAGGAGTTGTCCCAGGAGGGTGTCCCTGTCGCTGTCCGCAGTCCACCGCCGGAGGGGGGCGGGGCAACGGCCGGGCAGCGTCTGGGCGGCGGCGGGCGCGCGCGCGCGCGAGGAGAGGAGCGCGCGGCTGCTGGGCCGCCGTCCTGGGAGGCGTGGGAGGCGTCGGCGAGCCGCGCCTGCCTGCCCAGAGCCGAGCCCGGCGGAGGCCGGCCGCGCTGTGCTGCTCCCTCCCGGGCCGGGCTCGTCCGTTCCCCCGGCGTCCGTGGACGCCGCTCCGTGTCCCCGCTGGGCACAGCAGCCCGGGCCCTCCTCGGCCACGGCCGCTAGCCTGAGGAGGCCCTCCTTCAGCTCCCGCTCTTCCTGCTCGCCGGACACGGACGACGGGGTCGCCCGCGAAGACGATTCCATCTGAGAGAGGTACCTGGGGGGCGTGGGCCTGGGCGCTGGTGGGAGGCGAGCGTGTCCCTGAGGAATAGGCTTGTGCGCCAAGAGGTGCCCGTCAGGTCGCGGGACAGCTGTGCGGCGCGGGGAGCGAGGGGGTCTCTTCGTGCGCTTCAGGCGTTCGTGGAACGGGCGGTGTGTGCCGGGCACGGGGCCCGCCTGGGCATGCGGTGCCCGGGAGTCGGGCGCTGAAGCGCCCCCCGTGGTCTTGGCTTCTCGGAAGGACAGACGCCAAGTCGATAAGGACACTGGTCTCGAGGCGTTCTGAGGAGTGCGGGTCTCCCTCTTTTCGAGGCTACGTTCCGTTGGGGTTTTCACGAAGCCTGTTGTGGCCCTGAAGCTCAGGCCGGTTCAGGGGAAGTGGCCTGTCGAGGGCCACACAATATTTGTGTGCAGAGCCAGTGCTTTCCAAAGCCCTTGACTGTGCAGAAGTCTACCTGTTAGGGGTGCAGTGGGGGCTGTCCGGGGAGCGTGGTGAGCACAGGTATGTGCCCCACACTTGAAAGTATGGAAGAGAAAGCGTGAGGCTGGAGGGTGCTCCGTTCGTTCCCTCCTTCCACAGAAAGTCTGGAGAGTTGACTTTGGGACAAGTCCTTCCTTTCCTCTGGTCGGTGCGTGTTCAGTGGCCTGGACACTTGGTGAGCAGGACTGACAGGGTGTTTGACGTACTGGACCTCACAGCCCGGTTGGAAAGGACAGACAGGCAGCAACCAATTGCCTAGGAGATACGTAAAGGCAATTTTGTGTTGAGTGTTGAGAACTACGGCATTTCCTGTTAGCCTTTGTGACTCAGGCAGTGATGTGGAAGCTGAGAGCAGATGCCTAAAAGACAAGGAGGACTTGTGCGGGAGAGTGTTGGGACAGGGCACGGGAGGAGTATGGCCTGTCAGAGGAGCTGAAAGAATGCCCTGGAGACTGGGGCCGCCGCGTAGGGACTGTAGGGTGGGGAAAACAAAACTTTTCGATTGAGGCTGGCGCTTTCTGTAGGTTTTTGGAGACTGAGCGTGGTGATTCAGAACGTGGCCTCTGGAGCCAGACTCTGTCACATGGGTCCTGGCTCTGCCACCTACGGGCTGTGTGAACTTGGGCAAGTTACTGTACCATTCTGTGTGTCAGTTTCCTGATCTGTAAAACGGGGATGATTATCATGCGCACTCCATAGGTGAGTGTAAAGGTGAGAGGATATTTCATATCCGTAAAGTACTTAGAGCAGTGTCTGGCCTTTAGTAGGCGTTAGTAGTGGTTGATTAAAGAAATGGCTAAATGCATACCTAAGTATTCAAGGCTTGGAGGCTGTCCCTGGTGAAACGTGTGAACTTGAATGGATTACACCCAACTTTGTTTTGTTTCCTTTCCGGCTTGCAGTTGCTACTGACCGCATCTGCAGCACTGTGGAATTAGAAATAATCTGCCTCGACTTGGCTGCTCTTGGTAAAACAATCTAATGCTGTCCAAATTATCCCAGGGAAATAAAAGCCTTTTCAGTAGCATAGTAGGGTTAGGCTTATTTAATATGTATTGTTTATATTGGTTTGTTTAGTGTTTGTTGGTGACTTTGTGTTCGTTTTTTTTTTTTTTTTTTTGGCAAAGCTGCTCGGTCAAACAAGGCAGATTAGCTAGGAAATGGTTCAGACCCAGAGAAAAGTAGAGAGTCGTGTAAGCAGAGCACGCCTTTCCTTGACTCTCTGTCGAGAGCTTTTGTGATTGCAGCTGCTCTCTGCCTCAGACACGGTGCCCTCTGCGTGTGCAGTCATCTAAACAGTGCAGGGTCTGGGACCGTGGAGAATCCAAGGCAGTAGAGTCATGCTTTGCTTAACAGTGGGGATGAGTTCTGAGGAGTGTGTCATGGTCAGGCAATCTCGAGACTGTGCAAACACCACGGAGTTCCTAAACCTGGATGGCAGAGCCTCCTACACACCTAGGCCATGTGGGACTAATCTGATGGGACCCCCGTTGTTGACTGAAACGTCCCGATGTAGGGCATGACTGTACTTCCCAACTCCAAGGGCACGGAAGTGTAGCCTGTGGGGCTTTGGAAAAGAACAGAGACGCTCAAGGCCTACTCTGGACCCACTGACTCAGAATCTACTGGGATAGGTCCCGCCTTTAAAGACCAGACGTAGTCCTCCTCTGCAGACATCTCATCAACGGTTTTTCACGCTGGGTTTTCCCTCATCTGAGAAAACAGGCCAAGAGATTGTGAGGATCCATAATTAGTGTTTTAAGACATTTGGCAGGACTCAGTGTTTTTCACGTTCTGTGATACTGGGATCTGCATCTCCACCGTAATGTGTTAAACCTTGAAATCTTGTCCAAAAGTCATGTCATTACCTAGAGAATCCTTCTGTGAATGCCAGGCAGATTGCCGTCTTTCTGCTTCCGCCTGCTCACCTTTCCAATGGGGAGAATAACGGTAACCTACCTTTTGGAGGTGAGGATTGAATGAGACAGTTGGTGCAAAGCAGTGGGCACAGGATCTGGCACAAAGTGAAGCCTTCAAGAAATTATGATTACAGTAGTTTTGATTTCCCTCCAGTCGGAATAGAGTTTAGTTGAAGTTAGTGGCTGTGGCACAGCTGTGTCTCAGGCTGGTGTCTGCCGCCCTGAGCTAAGCCATAAAAATCCCTGGAATAACTTTTCAAAAGCCTGTTAGCCTCTTGAGCCTCCTACACGTCTTTATTTTATTTTATTTTATTTTGTTATTTTATTTTATTTTATTTTATGTTATTTTATTGCAGTAACAGTGGATTCTAAGATGATATAGCTTTCAGATGTACGTTGTAATATATTTCGAATTCTGTGTAGATTACATGGGTGTTCACCACCCGAAAACTAATTATAGTCGGTCACCTCACATGTGAGCCTCATCGCCCCTTTGGCTCTCTCCCCTCCCCCCTCCCCCTATGGTAACCAGCAATCCAATCTCCTTTGCTCTGTGTGCGTTTGTCGTTGTTTTTATCTTCTCCTTATGAGTGAGATCACACGGTGTCTGGAGTTTGACTTTCTCCCTCTGATTTATTTCGCTTCACATAATACCCTCAAGGTCCCTCCACGTTGTCGCAAATGGTCGGATCTCATCATTTCTTAGGGCCGAGTAGCATTCCATTGTGTATACATACCACATCTTCTTCATCCATTCTTCCCCTGATGGGCACCTAGGTTGCTTCCAAGTTCTGGCTGTTGTGAATAATGCTGCAGTGAACCTAGGGGTGCATGTGTCTTTCTGCATTGGTGTTTTCAAGTTCTTTGGATGAATAGCCAGCAGTGGGCTAGCTGGATCATACACATGGTAGATGTATTCTTAGTTTTCTGAGGATACTCCATACTGCTTTCCATAGTTGGCTGCACCAGTCTGCCCTCCCGCCAGCAGTGCAGGAGAGTTCCCTTCTCTCCACATCCTCTCCGACACTTGTCTCTTGTCTTGTTAATGAGAGCCATTCTGACCAGAGTAAGGTGACATCTCCTTGTAGTTGTGATTTGCATTTCTCTGATCGCTAATGATGTTGAGTCCCTTTCCATATGCCTGTTGGCCATCCGTATACCTTCTTTGGAGAAATCACTGCTCAGATCTTTTGCCCGCCTTTTTAATTGGGTTGTTGATTTCTTTTGCTGTTGAGATGTATGAGTTCTTTCTGTGTTTTGGATATTAAGCCCTTATCCGATATAGGGTTTGCAAGAATCTTCTCCCCAGTTGTTAGGTTGTGTTTTGGTTTTGTGGATGGTTTCCTTTGCGGTGCAGAGGATTTTTTTTGACTTTGATGTAGTCCCATTTGTTCACTTTGTATTTTGTTTCCATTGCCCAGTCAGACGTGGTACTTGAAAATAGGCTGCTAAGACTGATGTCAAAGAGCCTACTGCCTATGTTTTCTTGTAGAGGTTGCATGGTTTCGGGTCTGACATTCAAGTAAAAGCGGAGGGAGGAGGCTGCAGTTCCCCGAGAGCGAGCGTAGCGGGGACCCTGCGTCCCTGTCAGCGCACCTTCCCGCTCCGCGAAGGTCCGAAGCGTGCGGGCGGGGCCGCAGGAGTTGTCCCAGGAGGGTGTCCCTGTCGCTGTCCGCAGTCCACCGCCGGAGGGGGGCGGGGCAACGGCCGGGCAGCGTCTGGGCGGCGGCGGGCGCGCGCGCGCGCGAGGAGAGGAGCGCGCGGCTGCTGGGCCGCCGTCCTGGGAGGCGTGGGAGGCGTCGGCGAGCCGCGCCTGCCTGCCCAGAGCCGAGCCCGGCGGAGGCCGGCCGCGCTGTGCTGCTCCCTCCCGGGCCGGGCTCGTCCGTTCCCCCGGCGTCCGTGGACGCCGCTCCGTGTCCCCGCTGGGCACAGCAGCCCGGGCCCTCCTCGGCCACGGCCGCTAGCCTGAGGAGGCCCTCCTTCAGCTCCCGCTCTTCCTGCTCGCCGGACACGGACGACGGGGTCGCCCGCGAAGACGATTCCATCTGAGAGAGGTACCTGGGGGGCGTGGGCCTGGGCGCTGGTGGGAGGCGAGCGTGTCCCTGAGGAATAGGCTTGTGCGCCAAGAGGTGCCCGTCAGGTCGCGGGACAGCTGTGCGGCGCGGGGAGCGAGGGGGTCTCTTCGTGCGCTTCAGGCGTTCGTGGAACGGGCGGTGTGTGCCGGGCACGGGGCCCGCCTGGGCATGCGGTGCCCGGGAGTCGGGCGCTGAAGCGCCCCCCGTGGTCTTGGCTTCTCGGAAGGACAGACGCCAAGTCGATAAGGACACTGGTCTCGAGGCGTTCTGAGGAGTGCGGGTCTCCCTCTTTTCGAGGCTACGTTCCGTTGGGGTTTTCACGAAGCCTGTTGTGGCCCTGAAGCTCAGGCCGGTTCAGGGGAAGTGGCCTGTCGAGGGCCACACAATATTTGTGTGCAGAGCCAGTGCTTTCCAAAGCCCTTGACTGTGCAGAAGTCTACCTGTTAGGGGTGCAGTGGGGGCTGTCCGGGGAGCGTGGTGAGCACAGGTATGTGCCCCACACTTGAAAGTATGGAAGAGAAAGCGTGAGGCTGGAGGGTGCTCCGTTCGTTCCCTCCTTCCACAGAAAGTCTGGAGAGTTGACTTTGGGACAAGTCCTTCCTTTCCTCTGGTCGGTGCGTGTTCAGTGGCCTGGACACTTGGTGAGCAGGACTGACAGGGTGTTTGACGTACTGGACCTCACAGCCCGGTTGGAAAGGACAGACAGGCAGCAACCAATTGCCTAGGAGATACGTAAAGGCAATTTTGTGTTGAGTGTTGAGAACTACGGCATTTCCTGTTAGCCTTTGTGACTCAGGCAGTGATGTGGAAGCTGAGAGCAGATGCCTAAAAGACAAGGAGGACTTGTGCGGGAGAGTGTTGGGACAGGGCACGGGAGGAGTATGGCCTGTCAGAGGAGCTGAAAGAATGCCCTGGAGACTGGGGCCGCCGCGTAGGGACTGTAGGGTGGGGAAAACAAAACTTTTCGATTGAGGCTGGCGCTTTCTGTAGGTTTTTGGAGACTGAGCGTGGTGATTCAGAACGTGGCCTCTGGAGCCAGACTCTGTCACATGGGTCCTGGCTCTGCCACCTACGGGCTGTGTGAACTTGGGCAAGTTACTGTACCATTCTGTGTGTCAGTTTCCTGATCTGTAAAACGGGGATGATTATCATGCGCACTCCATAGGTGAGTGTAAAGGTGAGAGGATATTTCATATCCGTAAAGTACTTAGAGCAGTGTCTGGCCTTTAGTAGGCGTTAGTAGTGGTTGATTAAAGAAATGGCTAAATGCATACCTAAGTATTCAAGGCTTGGAGGCTGTCCCTGGTGAAACGTGTGAACTTGAATGGATTACACCCAACTTTGTTTTGTTTCCTTTCCGGCTTGCAGTTGCTACTGACCGCATCTGCAGCACTGTGGAATTAGAAATAATCTGCCTCGACTTGGCTGCTCTTGGTAAAACAATCTAATGCTGTCCAAATTATCCCAGGGAAATAAAAGCCTTTTCAGTAGCATAGTAGGGTTAGGCTTATTTAATATGTATTGTTTATATTGGTTTGTTTAGTGTTTGTTGGTGACTTTGTGTTCGTTTTTTTTTTTTTTTTTTTGGCAAAGCTGCTCGGTCAAACAAGGCAGATTAGCTAGGAAATGGTTCAGACCCAGAGAAAAGTAGAGAGTCGTGTAAGCAGAGCACGCCTTTCCTTGACTCTCTGTCGAGAGCTTTTGTGATTGCAGCTGCTCTCTGCCTCAGACACGGTGCCCTCTGCGTGTGCAGTCATCTAAACAGTGCAGGGTCTGGGACCGTGGAGAATCCAAGGCAGTAGAGTCATGCTTTGCTTAACAGTGGGGATGAGTTCTGAGGAGTGTGTCATGGTCAGGCAATCTCGAGACTGTGCAAACACCACGGAGTTCCTAAACCTGGATGGCAGAGCCTCCTACACACCTAGGCCATGTGGGACTAATCTGATGGGACCCCCGTTGTTGACTGAAACGTCCCGATGTAGGGCATGACTGTACTTCCCAACTCCAAGGGCACGGAAGTGTAGCCTGTGGGGCTTTGGAAAAGAACAGAGACGCTCAAGGCCTACTCTGGACCCACTGACTCAGAATCTACTGGGATAGGTCCCGCCTTTAAAGACCAGACGTAGTCCTCCTCTGCAGACATCTCATCAACGGTTTTTCACGCTGGGTTTTCCCTCATCTGAGAAAACAGGCCAAGAGATTGTGAGGATCCATAATTAGTGTTTTAAGACATTTGGCAGGACTCAGTGTTTTTCACGTTCTGTGATACTGGGATCTGCATCTCCACCGTAATGTGTTAAACCTTGAAATCTTGTCCAAAAGTCATGTCATTACCTAGAGAATCCTTCTGTGAATGCCAGGCAGATTGCCGTCTTTCTGCTTCCGCCTGCTCACCTTTCCAATGGGGAGAATAACGGTAACCTACCTTTTGGAGGTGAGGATTGAATGAGACAGTTGGTGCAAAGCAGTGGGCACAGGATCTGGCACAAAGTGAAGCCTTCAAGAAATTATGATTACAGTAGTTTTGATTTCCCTCCAGTCGGAATAGAGTTTAGTTGAAGTTAGTGGCTGTGGCACAGCTGTGTCTCAGGCTGGTGTCTGCCGCCCTGAGCTAAGCCATAAAAATCCCTGGAATAACTTTTCAAAAGCCTGTTAGCCTCTTGAGCCTCCTACACGTCTTTATTTTATTTTATTTTATTTTGTTATTTTATTTTATTTTATTTTATGTTATTTTATTGCAGTAACAGTGGATTCTAAGATGATATAGCTTTCAGATGTACGTTGTAATATATTTCGAATTCTGTGTAGATTACATGGGTGTTCACCACCCGAAAACTAATTATAGTCGGTCACCTCACATGTGAGCCTCATCGCCCCTTTGGCTCTCTCCCCTCCCCCCTCCCCCTATGGTAACCAGCAATCCAATCTCCTTTGCTCTGTGTGCGTTTGTCGTTGTTTTTATCTTCTCCTTATGAGTGAGATCACACGGTGTCTGGAGTTTGACTTTCTCCCTCTGATTTATTTCGCTTCACATAATACCCTCAAGGTCCCTCCACGTTGTCGCAAATGGTCGGATCTCATCATTTCTTAGGGCCGAGTAGCATTCCATTGTGTATACATACCACATCTTCTTCATCCATTCTTCCCCTGATGGGCACCTAGGTTGCTTCCAAGTTCTGGCTGTTGTGAATAATGCTGCAGTGAACCTAGGGGTGCATGTGTCTTTCTGCATTGGTGTTTTCAAGTTCTTTGGATGAATAGCCAGCAGTGGGCTAGCTGGATCATACACATGGTAGATGTATTCTTAGTTTTCTGAGGATACTCCATACTGCTTTCCATAGTTGGCTGCACCAGTCTGCCCTCCCGCCAGCAGTGCAGGAGAGTTCCCTTCTCTCCACATCCTCTCCGACACTTGTCTCTTGTCTTGTTAATGAGAGCCATTCTGACCAGAGTAAGGTGACATCTCCTTGTAGTTGTGATTTGCATTTCTCTGATCGCTAATGATGTTGAGTCCCTTTCCATATGCCTGTTGGCCATCCGTATACCTTCTTTGGAGAAATCACTGCTCAGATCTTTTGCCCGCCTTTTTAATTGGGTTGTTGATTTCTTTTGCTGTTGAGATGTATGAGTTCTTTCTGTGTTTTGGATATTAAGCCCTTATCCGATATAGGGTTTGCAAGAATCTTCTCCCCAGTTGTTAGGTTGTGTTTTGGTTTTGTGGATGGTTTCCTTTGCGGTGCAGAGGATTTTTTTTGACTTTGATGTAGTCCCATTTGTTCACTTTGTATTTTGTTTCCATTGCCCAGTCAGACGTGGTACTTGAAAATAGGCTGCTAAGACTGATGTCAAAGAGCCTACTGCCTATGTTTTCTTGTAGAGGTTGCATGGTTTCGGGTCTGACATTCAAGTAAAAGCGGAGGGAGGAGGCTGCAGTTCCCCGAGAGCGAGCGTAGCGGGGACCCTGCGTCCCTGTCAGCGCACCTTCCCGCTCCGCGAAGGTCCGAAGCGTGCGGGCGGGGCCGCAGGAGTTGTCCCAGGAGGGTGTCCCTGTCGCTGTCCGCAGTCCACCGCCGGAGGGGGGCGGGGCAACGGCCGGGCAGCGTCTGGGCGGCGGCGGGCGCGCGCGCGCGCGAGGAGAGGAGCGCGCGGCTGCTGGGCCGCCGTCCTGGGAGGCGTGGGAGGCGTCGGCGAGCCGCGCCTGCCTGCCCAGAGCCGAGCCCGGCGGAGGCCGGCCGCGCTGTGCTGCTCCCTCCCGGGCCGGGCTCGTCCGTTCCCCCGGCGTCCGTGGACGCCGCTCCGTGTCCCCGCTGGGCACAGCAGCCCGGGCCCTCCTCGGCCACGGCCGCTAGCCTGAGGAGGCCCTCCTTCAGCTCCCGCTCTTCCTGCTCGCCGGACACGGACGACGGGGTCGCCCGCGAAGACGATTCCATCTGAGAGAGGTACCTGGGGGGCGTGGGCCTGGGCGCTGGTGGGAGGCGAGCGTGTCCCTGAGGAATAGGCTTGTGCGCCAAGAGGTGCCCGTCAGGTCGCGGGACAGCTGTGCGGCGCGGGGAGCGAGGGGGTCTCTTCGTGCGCTTCAGGCGTTCGTGGAACGGGCGGTGTGTGCCGGGCACGGGGCCCGCCTGGGCATGCGGTGCCCGGGAGTCGGGCGCTGAAGCGCCCCCCGTGGTCTTGGCTTCTCGGAAGGACAGACGCCAAGTCGATAAGGACACTGGTCTCGAGGCGTTCTGAGGAGTGCGGGTCTCCCTCTTTTCGAGGCTACGTTCCGTTGGGGTTTTCACGAAGCCTGTTGTGGCCCTGAAGCTCAGGCCGGTTCAGGGGAAGTGGCCTGTCGAGGGCCACACAATATTTGTGTGCAGAGCCAGTGCTTTCCAAAGCCCTTGACTGTGCAGAAGTCTACCTGTTAGGGGTGCAGTGGGGGCTGTCCGGGGAGCGTGGTGAGCACAGGTATGTGCCCCACACTTGAAAGTATGGAAGAGAAAGCGTGAGGCTGGAGGGTGCTCCGTTCGTTCCCTCCTTCCACAGAAAGTCTGGAGAGTTGACTTTGGGACCAGTCCTTCCTTTCCTCTGGTCGGTGCGTGTTCAGTGGCCTGGACACCTGGTGAGCAGGACTGACAGGGTGTTTGACGTACTGGACCTCACAGCCCGGTTGGAAAGGACAGACAGGCAGCAACCAATTGCCTAGGAGATACGTAAAGGCAATTTTGTGTTGAGTGTTGAGAACTACGGCATTTCCTGTTAGCCTTTGTGACTCAGGCAGTGATGTGGAAGCTGAGAGCAGATGCCTAAAAGACAAGGAGGACTTGTGCGGGAGAGTGTTGGGACAGGGCACGGGAGGAGTATGGCCTGTCAGAGGAGCTGAAAGAATGCCCTGGAGACTGGGGCCGCCGCGTAGGGACTGTAGGGTGGGGAAAACAAAACTTTTCGATTGAGGCTGGCGCTTTCTGTAGGTTTTTGGAGACTGAGCGTGGTGATTCAGAACGTGGCCTCTGGAGCCAGACTCTGTCACATGGGTCCTGGCTCTGCCACCTACGGGCTGTGTGAACTTGGGCAAGTTACTGTACCATTCTGTGTGTCAGTTTCCTGATCTGTAAAACGGGGATGATTATCATACGCACTCCATAGGTGAGTGTAAAGGTGAGAGGATATTTCATATCCGTAAAGTACTTAGAGCAGTGTCTGGCCTTTAGTAGGCGTTAGTAGTGGTTGATTAAAGAAATGGCTAAATGCATACCTAAGTATTCAAGGCTTGGAGGCTGTCCCTGGTGAAACGTGTGAACTTGAATGGATTACACCCAACTTTGTTTTGTTTCCTTTCCGGCTTGCAGTTGCTACTGACCGCATCTGCAGCACTGTGGAATTAGAAATAATCTGCCTCGACTTGGCTGCTCTTGGTAAAACAATCTAATGCTGTCCAAATTATCCCAGGGAAATAAAAGCCTTTTCAGTAGCATAGTAGGGTTAGGCTTATTTAATATGTATTGTTTATATTGGTTTGTTTAGTGTTTGTTGGTGACTTTGTGTTCGTTTTTTTTTTTTTTTTTTGGCAAAGCTGCTCGGTCAAACAAGGCAGATTAGCTAGGAAATGGTTCAGACCCAGAGAAAAGTAGAGAGTCGTGTAAGCAGAGCACGCCTTTCCTTGACTCTCTGTCGAGAGCTTTTGTGATTGCAGCTGCTCTCTGCCTCAGACACGGTGCCCTCTGCGTGTGCAGTCATCTAAACAGTGCAGGGTCTGGGACCGTGGAGAATCCAAGGCAGTAGAGTCATGCTTTGCTTAACAGTGGGGATGAGTTCTGAGGAGTGTGTCATGGTCAGGCAATCTCGAGACTGTGCAAACACCACGGAGTTCCTAAACCTGGATGGCAGAGCCTCCTACACACCTAGGCCATGTGGGACTAATCTGATGGGACCCCCGTTGTTGACTGAAACGTCCCGATGTAGGGCATGACTGTACTTCCCAACTCCAAGGGCACGGAAGTGTAGCCTGTGGGGCTTTGGAAAAGAACAGAGACGCTCAAGGCCTACTCTGGACCCACTGACTCAGAATCTACTGGGATAGGTCCCGCCTTTAAAGACCAGACGTAGTCCTCCTCTGCAGACATCTCATCAACGGTTTTTCACGCTGGGTTTTCCCTCATCTGAGAAAACAGGCCAAGAGATTGTGAGGATCCATAATTAGTGTTTTAAGACATTTGGCAGGACTCAGTGTTTTTCACGTTCTGTGATACTGGGATCTGCATCTCCACCGTAATGTGTTAAACCTTGAAATCTTGTCCAAAAGTCATGTCATTACCTAGAGAATCCTTCTGTGAATGCCAGGCAGATTGCCATCTTTCTGCTTCCGCCTGCTCACCTTTCCAATGGGGAGAATAACGGTAACCTACCTTTTGGAGGTGAGGATTGAATGAGACAGTTGGTGCAAAGCAGTGGGCACAGGATCTGGCACAAAGTGAAGCCTTCAAGAAATTATGATTACAGTAGTTTTGATTTCCCTCCAGTCGGAATAGAGTTTAGTTGAAGTTAGTGGCTGTGGCACAGCTGTGTCTCAGGCTGGTGTCTGCCGCCCTGAGCTAAGCCATAAAAATCCCTGGAATAACTTTTCAAAAGCCTGTTAGCCTCTTGAGCCTCCTACACGTCTTTATTTTATTTTATTTTATTTTATGTTATTTTATTTTATTTTATTTTATGTTATTTTATTGCAGTAACAGTGGATTCTAAGATGATATAGCTTTCAGATGTACGTTGTAATATATTTCGAATTCTGTGTAGATTACATGGGTGTTCACCACCCGAAAACTAATTATAGTCGGTCACCTCACATGTGAGCCTCATCGCCCCTTTGGCTCTCTCCCCTCCCCCCTCCCCCTATGGTAACCAGCAATCCAATCTCCTTTGCTCTGTGTGCGTTTGTTGTTGTTTTTATCTTCTCCTTATGAGTGAGATCACACGGTGTCTGGAGTTTGACTTTCTCCCTCTGATTTATTTCGCTTCACATAATACCCTCAAGGTCCCTCCACGTTGTCGCAAATGGTCGGATCTCATCATTTCTTAGGGCCGAGTAGCATTCCATTGTGTATACATACCACATCTTCTTCATCCATTCTTCCCCTGATGGGCACCTAGGTTGCTTCCAAGTTCTGGCTGTTGTGAATAATGCTGCAGTGAACCTAGGGGTGCATGTGTCTTTCTGCATTGGTGTTTTCAAGTTCTTTGGATGAATAGCCAGCAGTGGGCTAGCTGGATCATACACATGGTAGATGTATTCTTAGTTTTCTGAGGATACTCCATACTGCTTTCCATAGTTGGCTGCACCAGTCTGCCCTCCCGCCAGCAGTGCAGGAGAGTTCCCTTCTCTCCACATCCTCTCCGACACTTGTCTCTTGTCTTGTTAATGAGAGCCATTCTGACCAGAGTAAGGTGACATCTCCTTGTAGTTGTGATTTGCATTTCTCTGATCGCTAATGATGTTGAGTCCCTTTCCATATGCCTGTTGGCCATCCGTATACCTTCTTTGGAGAAATCACTGCTCAGATCTTTTGCCCGCCTTTTTAATTGGGTTGTTGATTTCTTTTGCTGTTGAGATGTATGAGTTCTTTCTGTGTTTTGGATATTAAGCCCTTATCCGATATAGGGTTTGCAAGAATCTTCTCCCCAGTTGTTAGGTTGTGTTTTGGTTTTGTGGATGGTTTCCTTTGCGGTGCAGAGGATTTTTTTTGACTTTGATGTAGTCCCATTTGTTCACTTTGTATTTTGTTTCCATTGCCCAGTCAGACGTGGTACTTGAAAATAGGCTGCTAAGACTGATGTCAAAGAGCCTACTGCCTATGTTTTCTTGTAGAGGTTGCATGGTTTCGGGTCTGACATTCAAGTAAAAGCGGAGGGAGGAGGCTGCAGTTCCCCGAGAGCGAGCGTAGCGGGGACCCTGTGTCCCTGTCAGCGCACCTTCCCGCTCCGCGAAGGTCCGAAGCGTGCGGGCGGGGCCGCAGGAGTTGTCCCAGGAGGGTGTCCCTGTCGCTGTCCGCAGTCCACCGCCGGAGGGGGGCGGGGCAACGGCCAGGCAGCGTCTGGGCGGCGGCGGGCGCGCGCGCGCGCGCGAGGAGAGGAGCGCGCGGCTGCTGGGCCGCCGTCCTGGGAGGCGTGGGAGGCGTCGGCGAGCCGCGCCTGCCTGCCCAGAGCCGAGCCCGGCGGAGGCCGGCCGCGCTGTGCTGCTCCCTCCCGGGCCGGGCTCGTCCGTTCCCCCGGCGTCCGTGGACGCCGCTCCGTGTCCCCGCTGGGCACAGCAGCCCGGGCCCTCCTCGGCCACGGCCGCTAGCCTGAGGAGGCCCTCCTTCAGCTCCCGCTCTTCCTGCTCGCCGGACACGGACGACGGGGTCGCCCGCGAAGACGATTCCATCTGAGAGAGGTACCTGGGGGGCGTGGGCCTGGGCGCTGGTGGGAGGCGAGCGTGTCCCTGAGGAATAGGCTTGTGCGCCAAGAGGTGCCCGTCAG
This sequence comes from Equus caballus, assembly GCF_041296265.1. Classification (NCBI taxonomy): domain Eukaryota; kingdom Metazoa; phylum Chordata; class Mammalia; order Perissodactyla; family Equidae; genus Equus; species Equus caballus. Next base: position 48,389 of record NW_027222390.1, on the reverse strand, counting down.
GTCGCGGGACAGCTGTGCGGCGCGGGGAGCGAGGGGGTCTCTTCGTGCGCTTCAGGCGTTCGTGGAACGGGCGGTGTGTGCCGGGCACGGGGCCCGCCTGGGCATGCGGTGCCCGGGAGTCGGGCGCTGAAGCGCCCCCCGTGGTCTTGGCTTCTCGGAAGGACAGACGCCAAGTCGATAAGGACACTGGTCTCGAGGCGTTCTGAGGAGTGCGGGTCTCCCTCTTTTCGAGGCTACGTTCCGTTGGGGTTTTCACGAAGCCTGTTGTGGCCCTGAAGCTCAGGCCGGTTCAGGGGAAGTGGCCTGTCGAGGGCCACACAATATTTGTGTGCAGAGCCAGTGCTTTCCAAAGCCCTTGACTGTGCAGAAGTCTACCTGTTAGGGGTGCAGTGGGGGCTGTCCGGGGAGCGTGGTGAGCACAGGTATGTGCCCCACACTTGAAAGTATGGAAGAGAAAGCGTGAGGCTGGAGGGTGCTCCGTTCGTTCCCTCCTTCCACAGAAAGTCTGGAGAGTTGACTTTGGGACCAGTCCTTCCTTTCCTCTGGTCGGTGCGTGTTCAGTGGCCTGGACACTTGGTGAGCAGGACTGACAGGGTGTTTGACGTACTGGACCTCACAGCCCGGTTGGAAAGGACAGACAGGCAGCAACCAATTGCCTAGGAGATACGTAAAGGCAATTTTGTGTTGAGTGTTGAGAACTACGGCATTTCCTGTTAGCCTTTGTGACTCAGGCAGTGATGTGGAAGCTGAGAGCAGATGCCTAAAAGACAAGGAGGACTTGTGCGGGAGAGTGTTGGGACAGGGCACGGGAGGAGTATGGCCTGTCAGAGGAGCTGAAAGAATGCCCTGGAGACTGGGGCCGCCGCGTAGGGACTGTAGGGTGGGGAAAACAAAACTTTTCGATTGAGGCTGGCGCTTTCTGTAGGTTTTTGGAGACTGAGCGTGGTGATTCAGAACGTGGCCTCTGGAGCCAGACTCTGTCACATGGGTCCTGGCTCTGCCACCTACGGGCTGTGTGAACTTGGGCAAGTTACTGTACCATTCTGTGTGTCAGTTTCCTGATCTGTAAAACGGGGATGATTATCATACGCACTCCATAGGTGAGTGTAAAGGTGAGAGGATATTTCATATCCGTAGAGTACTTAGAGCAGTGTCTGGCCTTTAGTAGGCGTTAGTAGTGGTTGATTAAAGAAATGGCTAAATGCATACCTAAGTATTCAAGGCTTGGAGGCTGTCCCTGGTGAAACGTGTGAACTTGAATGGATTACACCCAACTTTGTTTTGTTTCCTTTCCGGCTTGCAGTTGCTACTGACCGCATCTGCAGCACTGTGGAATTAGAAATAATCTGCCTCGACTTGGCTGCTCTTGGTAAAACAATCTAATGCTGTCCAAATTATCCCAGGGAAATAAAAGCCTTTTCAGTAGCATAGTAGGGTTAGGCTTATTTAATATGTATTGTTTATATTGGTTTGTTTAGTGTTTGTTGGTGACTTTGTGTTCGTTTTTTTTTTTTTTTTTTGGCAAAGCTGCTCGGTCAAACAAGGCAGATTAGCTAGGAAATGGTTCAGACCCAGAGAAAAGTAGAGAGTCGTGTAAGCAGAGCACGCCTTTCCTTGACTCTCTGTCGAGAGCTTTTGTGATTGCAGCTGCTCTCTGCCTCAGACACGGTGCCCTCTGCGTGTGCAGTCATCTAAACAGTGCAGGGTCTGGGACCGTGGAGAATCCAAGGCAGTAGAGTCATGCTTTGCTTAACAGTGGGGATGAGTTCTGAGGAGTGTGTCATGGTCAGGCAATCTCGAGACTGTGCAAACACCACGGAGTTCCTAAACCTGGATGGCAGAGCCTCCTACACACCTAGGCCATATGGGACTAATCTGATGGGACCCCCGTTGTTGACTGAAACGTCCCGATGTAGGGCATGACTGTACTTCCCAACTCCAAGGGCACGGAAGTGTAGCCTGTGGGGCTTTGGAAAAGAACAGAGACGCTCAAGGCCTACTCTGGACCCACTGACTCAGAATCTACTGGGATAGGTCCCGCCTTTAAAGACCAGACGTAGTCCTCCTCTGCAGACATCTCATCAACGGTTTTTCACGCTGGGTTTTCCCTCATCTGAGAAAACAGGCCAAGAGATTGTGAGGATCCATAATTAGTGTTTTAAGACATTTGGCAGGACTCAGTGTTTTTCACGTTCTGTGATACTGGGATCTGCATCTCCACCGTAATGTGTTAAACCTTGAAATCTTGTCCAAAAGTCATGTCATTACCTAGAGAATCCTTCTGTGAATGCCAGGCAGATTGCCATCTTTCTGCTTCCGCCTGCTCACCTTTCCAATGGGGAGAATAACGGTAACCTACCTTTTGGAGGTGAGGATTGAATGAGACAGTTGGTGCAAAGCAGTGGGCACAGGATCTGGCACAAAGTGAAGCCTTCAAGAAATTATGATTACAGTAGTTTTGATTTCCCTCCAGTCGGAATAGAGTTTAGTTGAAGTTAGTGGCTGTGGCACAGCTGTGTCTCAGGCTGGTGTCTGCCGCCCTGAGCTAAGCCATAAAAATCCCTGGAATAACTTTTCAAAAGCCTGTTAGCCTCTTGAGCCTCCTACACGTCTTTATTTTATTTTATTTTATTTTATGTTATTTTATTTTATTTTATTTTATGTTATTTTATTGCAGTAACAGTGGATTCTAAGATGATATAGCTTTCAGATGTACGTTGTAATATATTTCGAATTCTGTGTAGATTACATGGTGTTCACCACCCGAAAACTAATTATAGTCGGTCACCTCACATGTGAGCCTCATCGCCCCTTTGGCTCTCTCCCCTCCCCCCTCCCCCTATGGTAACCAGCAATCCAATCTCCTTTGCTCTGTGTGCGTTTGTCGTTGTTTTTATCTTCTCCTTATGAGTGAGATCACACGGTGTCTGGAGTTTGACTTTCTCCCTCTGATTTATTTCGCTTCACATAATACCCTCAAGGTCCCTCCACGTTGTCGCAAATGGTCGGATCTCATCATTTCTTAGGGCCGAGTAGCATTCCATTGTGTATACATACCACATCTTCTTCATCCATTCTTCCCCTGATGGGCACCTAGGTTGCTTCCAAGTTCTGGCTGTTGTGAATAATGCTGCAGTGAACCTAGGGGTGCATGTGTCTTTCTGCATTGGTGTTTTCAAGTTCTTTGGATGAATAGCCAGCAGTGGGCTAGCTGGATCATACACATGGTAGATGTATTCTTAGTTTTCTGAGGATACTCCATACTGCTTTCCATAGTTGGCTGCACCAGTCTGCCCTCCCGCCAGCAGTGCAGGAGAGTTCCCTTCTCTCCACATCCTCTCCGACACTTGTCTCTTGTCTTGTTAATGAGAGCCATTCTGACCAGAGTAAGGTGACATCTCCTTGTAGTTGTGATTTGCATTTCTCTGATCGCTAATGATGTTGAGTCCCTTTCCATATGCCTGTTGGCCATCCGTATACCTTCTTTGGAGAAATCACTGCTCAGATCTTTTGCCCGCCTTTTTAATTGGGTTGTTGATTTCTTTTGCTGTTGAGATGTATGAGTTCTTTCTGTGTTTTGGATATTAAGCCCTTATCCGATATAGGGTTTGCAAGAATCTTCTCCCCAGTTGTTAGGTTGTGTTTTGGTTTTGTGGATGGTTTCCTTTGCGGTGCAGAGGATTTTTTTTGACTTTGATGTAGTCCCATTTGTTCACTTTGTATTTTGTTTCCATTGCCCAGTCAGACGTGGTACTTGAAAATAGGCTGCTAAGACTGATGTCAAAGAGCCTACTGCCTATGTTTTCTTGTAGAGGTTGCATGGTTTCGGGTCTGACATTCAAGTAAAAGCGGAGGGAGGAGGCTGCAGTTCCCCGAGAGCGAGCGTAGCGGGGACCCTGCGTCCCTGTCAGCGCACCTTCCCGCTCCGCGAAGGTCCGAAGCGTGCGGGCGGGGCCGCAGGAGTTGTCCCAGGAGGGTGTCCCTGTCGCTGTCCGCAGTCCACCGCCGGAGGGGGGCGGGGCAACGGCCGGGCAGCGTCTGGGCGGCGGCGGGCGCGCGCGCGCGCAAGGAGAGGAGCGCGCGGCTGCTGGGCCGCCGTCCTGGGAGGCGTGGGAGGCGTCGGCGAGCCGCGCCTGCCTGCCCAGAGCCGAGCCCGGCGGAGGCCGGCCGCGCTGTGCTGCTCCCTCCCGGGCCGGGCTCGTCCGTGGACGCCGCTCCGTGTCCCCGCTGGGCACAGCAGCCCGGGCCCTCCGCGGCCACGGCCGCTAGCCTGAGGAGGCCCTCCTTCAGCTCCCGCTCTTCCTGCTCGCCGGACACGGACGACCGGGGCGCCCGCGAAGAGGATTCCATCTGAGAGAGGTACCTGGGGGGCGTGGGCCTGGGGGCTGGTGGGAGGCGAGCGTGTCCCTGAGGAGCAGGCTTGTGCGCCAAGAGGTGCCCGTCAGGTCGCGGGACAGCTGTGCGGCGCGGGGAGCGAGGGGGTCTCTTCGTGCGCTTCAGGCGTTCGTGGAACGGGCGGTGTGTGCCGGGCACGGGGCCCGCCTGGGCATGCGGTGCCCGGGAGTCGGGCGCTGAAGCGCCCCCCGTGGTCTTGGCTTCTCGGAAGGACAGACGCCAAGTCGATAAGGACACTGGTCTCGAGGCGTTCTGAGGAGTGCGGGTCTCCCTCTTTTCGAGGCTACGTTCCGTTGGGGTTTTCACGAAGCCTGTTGTGGCCCTGAAGCTCAGGCCGGTTCAGGGGAAGTGGCCTGTCGAGGGCCACACAATATTTGTGTGCAGAGCCAGTGCTTTCCAAAGCCCTTGACTGTGCAGAAGTCTACCTGTTAGGGGTGCAGTGGGGGCTGTCCGGGGAGCGTGGTGAGCACAGGTATGTGCCCCACACTTGAAAGTATGGAAGAGAAAGCGTGAGGCTGGAGGGTGCTCCGTTCGTTCCCTCCTTCCACAGAAAGTCTGGAGAGTTGACTTTGGGACAAGTCCTTCCTTTCCTCTGGTCGGTGCGTGTTCAGTGGCCTGGACACTTGGTGAGCAGGACTGACAGGGTGTTTGACGTACTGGACCTCACAGCCCGGTTGGAAAGGACAGACAGGCAGCAACCAATTGCCTAGGAGATACGTAAAGGCAATTTTGTGTTGAGTGTTGAGAACTACGGCATTTCCTGTTAGCCTTTGTGACTCAGGCAGTGATGTGGAAGCTGAGAGCAGATGCCTAAAAGACAAGGAGGACTTGTGCGGGAGAGTGTTGGGACAGGGCACGGGAGGAGTATGGCCTGTCAGAGGAGCTGAAAGAATGCCCTGGAGACTGGGGCCGCCGCGTAGGGACTGTAGGGTGGGGAAAACAAAACTTTTCGATTGAGGCTGGCGCTTTCTGTAGGTTTTTGGAGACTGAGCGTGGTGATTCAGAACGTGGCCTCTGGAGCCAGACTCTGTCACATGGGTCCTGGCTCTGCCACCTACGGGCTGTGTGAACTTGGGCAAGTTACTGTACCATTCTGTGTGTCAGTTTCCTGATCTGTAAAACGGGGATGATTATCATACGCACTCCATAGGTGAGTGTAAAGGTGAGAGGATATTTCATATCCGTAAAGTACTTAGAGCAGTGTCTGGCCTTTAGTAGGCGTTAGTAGTGGTTGATTAAAGAAATGGCTAAATGCATACCTAAGTATTCAAGGCTTGGAGGCTGTCCCTGGTGAAACGTGTGAACTTGAATGGATTACACCCAACTTTGTTTTGTTTCCTTTCCGGCTTGCAGTTGCTACTGACCGCATCTGCAGCACTGTGGAATTAGAAATAATCTGCCTCGACTTGGCTGCTCTTGGTAAAACAATCTAATGCTGTCCAAATTATCCCAGGGAAATAAAAGCCTTTTCAGTAGCATAGTAGGGTTAGGCTTATTTAATATGTATTGTTTATATTGGTTTGTTTAGTGTTTGTTGGTGACTTTGTGTTCGTTTTTTTTTTTTTTTTTGGCAAAGCTGCTCGGTCAAACAAGGCAGATTAGCTAGGAAATGGTTCAGACCCAGAGAAAAGTAGAGAGTCGTGTAAGCAGAGCACGCCTTTCCTTGACTCTCTGTCGAGAGCTTTTGTGATTGCAGCTGCTCTCTGCCTCAGACACGGTGCCCTCTGCGTGTGCAGTCATCTAAACAGTGCAGGGTCTGGGACCGTGGAGAATCCAAGGCAGTAGAGTCATGCTTTGCTTAACAGTGGGGATGAGTTCTGAGGAGTGTGTCATGGTCAGGCAATCTCGAGACTGTGCAAACACCACGGAGTTCCTAAACCTGGATGGCAGAGCCTCCTACACACCTAGGCCATGTGGGACTAATCTGATGGGACCCCCGTTGTTGACTGAAACGTCCCGATGTAGGGCATGACTGTACTTCCCAACTCCAAGGGCACGGAAGTGTAGCCTGTGGGGCTTTGGAAAAGAACAGAGACGCTCAAGGCCTACTCTGGACCCACTGACTCAGAATCTACTGGGATAGGTCCCGCCTTTAAAGACCAGACGTAGTCCTCCTCTGCAGACATCTCATCAACGGTTTTTCACGCTGGGTTTTCCCTCATCTGAGAAAACAGGCCAAGAGATTGTGAGGATCCATAATTAGTGTTTTAAGACATTTGGCAGGACTCAGTGTTTTTCACGTTCTGTGATACTGGGATCTGCATCTCCACCGTAATGTGTTAAACCTTGAAATCTTGTCCAAAAGTCATGTCATTACCTAGAGAATCCTTCTGTGAATGCCAGGCAGATTGCCATCTTTCTGCTTCCGCCTGCTCACCTTTCCAATGGGGAGAATAACGGTAACCTACCTTTTGGAGGTGAGGATTGAATGAGACAGTTGGTGCAAAGCAGTGGGCACAGGATCTGGCACAAAGTGAAGCCTTCAAGAAATTATGATTACAGTAGTTTTGATTTCCCTCCAGTCGGAATAGAGTTTAGTTGAAGTTAGTGGCTGTGGCACAGCTGTGTCTCAGGCTGGTGTCTGCCGCCCTGAGCTAAGCCATAAAAATCCCTGGAATAACTTTTCAAAAGCCTGTTAGCCTCTTGAGCCTCCTACACGTCTTTATTTTATTTTATTTTATTTTATGTTATTTTATTTTATTTTATTTTATGTTATTTTATTGCAGTAACAGTGGATTCTAAGATGATATAGCTTTCAGATGTACGTTGTAATATATTTCGAATTCTGTGTAGATTACATGGGTGTTCACCACCCGAAAACTAATTATAGTCGGTCACCTCACATGTGAGCCTCATCGCCCCTTTGGCTCTCTCCCCTCCCCCCTCCCCCTATGGTAACCAGCAATCCAATCTCCTTTGCTCTGTGTGCGTTTGTCGTTGTTTTTATCTTCTCCTTATGAGTGAGATCACACGGTGTCTGGAGTTTGACTTTCTCCCTCTGATTTATTTCGCTTCACATAATACCCTCAAGGTCCCTCCACGTTGTCGCAAATGGTCGGATCTCATCATTTCTTAGGGCCGAGTAGCATTCCATTGTGTATACATACCACATCTTCTTCATCCATTCTTCCCCTGATGGGCACCTAGGTTGCTTCCAAGTTCTGGCTGTTGTGAATAATGCTGCAGTGAACCTAGGGGTGCATGTGTCTTTCTGCATTGGTGTTTTCAAGTTCTTTGGATGAATAGCCAGCAGTGGGCTAGCTGGATCATACACATGGTAGATGTATTCTTAGTTTTCTGAGGATACTCCATACTGCTTTCCATAGTTGGCTGCACCAGTCTGCCCTCCCGCCAGCAGTGCAGGAGAGTTCCCTTCTCTCCACATCCTCTCCGACACTTGTCTCTTGTCTTGTTAATGAGAGCCATTCTGACCAGAGTAAGGTGACATCTCCTTGTAGTTGTGATTTGCATTTCTCTGATCGCTAATGATGTTGAGTCCCTTTCCATATGCCTGTTGGCCATCCGTATACCTTCTTTGGAGAAATCACTGCTCAGATCTTTTGCCCGCCTTTTTAATTGGGTTGTTGATTTCTTTTGCTGTTGAGATGTATGAGTTCTTTCTGTGTTTTGGATATTAAGCCCTTATCCGATATAGGGTTTGCAAGAATCTTCTCCCCAGTTGTTAGGTTGTGTTTTGGTTTTGTGGATGGTTTCCTTTGCGGTGCAGAGGATTTTTTTTGACTTTGATGTAGTCCCATTTGTTCACTTTGTATTTTGTTTCCATTGCCCAGTCAGACGTGGTACTTGAAAATAGGCTGCTAAGACTGATGTCAAAGAGCCTACTGCCTATGTTTTCTTGTAGAGGTTGCATGGTTTCGGGTCTGACATTCAAGTAAAAGCGGAGGGAGGAGGCTGCAGTTCCCCGAGAGCGAGCGTAGCGGGGACCCTGCGTCCCTGTCAGCGCACCTTCCCGCTCCGCGAAGGTCCGAAGCGTGCGGGCGGGGCCGCAGGAGTTGTCCCAGGAGGGTGTCCCTGTCGCTGTCCGCAGTCCACCGCCGGAGGGGGGCGGGGCAACGGCCGGGCAGCGTCTGGGCGGCGGCGGGCGCGCGCGCGCGCGAGGAGAGGAGCGCGCGGCTGCTGGGCCGCCGTCCTGGGAGGCGTGGGAGGCGTCGGCGAGCCGCGCCTGCCTGCCCAGAGCCGAGCCCGGCGGAGGCCGGCCGCGCTGTGCTGCTCCCTCCCGGGCCGGGCTCGTCCGTTCCCCCGGCGTCCGTGGACGCCGCTCCGTGTCCCCGCTGGGCACAGCAGCCCGGGCCCTCCTCGGCCACGGCCGCTAGCCTGAGGAGGCCCTCCTTCAGCTCCCGCTCTTCCTGCTCGCCGGACATGGACGACGGGGTCGCCCGCGAAGACGATTCCATCTGAGAGAGGTACCTGGGGGGCGTGGGCCTGGGCGCTGGTGGGAGGCGAGCGTGTCCCTGAGGAATAGGCTTGTGCGCCAAGAGGTGCCCGTCAGGTCGCGGGACAGCTGTGCGGCGCGGGGAGCGAGGGGGTCTCTTCGTGCGCTTCAGGCGTTCGTGGAACGGGCGGTGTGTGCCGGGCACGGGGCCCGCCTGGGCATGCGGTGCCCGGGAGTCGGGCGCTGAAGCGCCCCCCGTGGTCTTGGCTTCTCGGAAGGACAGACGCCAAGTCGATAAGGACACTGGTCTCGAGGCGTTCTGAGGAGTGCGGGTCTCCCTCTTTTCGAGGCTACGTTCCGTTGGGGTTTTCACGAAGCCTGTTGTGGCCCTGAAGCTCAGGCCGGTTCAGGGGAAGTGGCCTGTCGAGGGCCACACAATATTTGTGTGCAGAGCCAGTGCTTTCCAAAGCCCTTGACTGTGCAGAAGTCTACCTGTTAGGGGTGCAGTGGGGGCTGTCCGGGGAGCGTGGTGAGCACAGGTATGTGCCCCACACTTGAAAGTATGGAAGAGAAAGCGTGAGGCTGGAGGGTGCTCCGTTCGTTCCCTCCTTCCACAGAAAGTCTGGAGAGTTGACTTTGGGACCAGTCCTTCCTTTCCTCTGGTCGGTGCGTGTTCAGTGGCCTGGACACTTGGTGAGCAGGACTGACAGGGTGTTTGACGTACTGGACCTCACAGCCCGGTTGGAAAGGACAGACAGGCAGCAACCAATTGCCTAGGAGATACATAAAGGCAATTTTGTGTTGAGTGTTGAGAACTACGGCATTTCCTGTTAGCCTTTGTGACTCAGGCAGTGATGTGGAAGCTGAGAGCAGATGCCTAAAAGACAAGGAGGACTTGTGCGGGAGAGTGTTGGGACAGGGCACGGGAGGAGTATGGCCTGTCAGAGGAGCTGAAAGAATGCCCTGGAGACTGGGGCCGCCGCGTAGGGACTGTAGGGTGGGGAAAACAAAACTTTTCGATTGAGGCTGGCGCTTTCTGTAGGTTTTTGGAGACTGAGCGTGGTGATTCAGAACGTGGCCTCTGGAGCCAGACTCTGTCACATGGGTCCTGGCTCTGCCACCTACGGGCTGTGTGAACTTGGGCAAGTTACTGTACCATTCTGTGTGTCAGTTTCCTAATCTGTAAAACGGGGATGATTATCATACGCACTCCATAGGTGAGTGTAAAGGTGAGAGGATATTTCATATCCGTAGAGTACTTAGAGCAGTGTCTGGCCTTTAGTAGGCGTTAGTAGTGGTTGATTAAAGAAATGGCTAAATGCATACCTAAGTATTCAAGGCTTGGAGGCTGTCCCTGGTGAAACGTGTGAACTTGAATGGATTACACCCAACTTTGTTTTGTTTCCTTTCCGGCTTGCAGTTGCTACTGACCGCATCTGCAGCACTGTGGAATTAGAAATAATCTGCCTCGACTTGGCTGCTCTTGGTAAAACAATCTAATGCTGTCCAAATTATCCCAGGGAAATAAAAGCCTTTTCAGTAGCATAGTAGGGTTAGGCTTATTTAATATGTATTGTTTATATTGGTTTGTTTAGTGTTTGTTGGTGACTTTGTGTTCGTTTTTTTTTTTTTTTTTTGGCAAAGCTGCTCGGTCAAACAAGGCAGATTAGCTAGGAAATGGTTCAGACCCAGAGAAAAGTAGAGAGTCGTGTAAGCAGAGCACGCCTTTCCTTGACTCTCTGTCGAGAGCTTTTGTGATTGCAGCTGCTCTCTGCCTCAGACACGGTGCCCTCTGCGTGTGCAGTCATCTAAACAGTGCAGGGTCTGGGACCGTGGAGAATCCAAGGCAGTAGAGTCATGCTTTGCTTAACAGTGGGGATGAGTTCTGAGGAGTGTGTCATGGTCAGGCAATCTCGAGACTGTGCAAACACCACGGAGTTCCTAAACCTGGATGGCAGAGCCTCCTACACACCTAGGCCATATGGGACTAATCTGATGGGACCCCCGTTGTTGACTGAAACGTCCCGATGTAGGGCATGACTGTACTTCCCAACTCCAAGGGCACGGAAGTGTAGCCTGTGGGGCTTTGGAAAAGAACAGAGACGCTCAAGGCCTACTCTGGACCCACTGACTCAGAATCTACTGGGATAGGTCCCGCCTTTAAAGACCAGACGTAGTCCTCCTCTGCAGACATCTCATCAACGGTTTTTCACGCTGGGTTTTCCCTCATCTGAGAAAACAGGCCAAGAGATTGTGAGGATCCATAATTAGTGTTTTAAGACATTTGGCAGGACTCAGTGTTTTTCACGTTCTGTGATACTGGGATCTGCATCTCCACCGTAATGTGTTAAACCTTGAAATCTTGTCCAAAAGTCATGTCATTACCTAGAGAATCCTTCTGTGAATGCCAGGCAGATTGCCATCTTTCTGCTTCCGCCTGCTCACCTTTCCAATGGGGAGAATAACGGTAACCTACCTTTTGGAGGTGAGGATTGAATGAGACAGTTGGTGCAAAGCAGTGGGCACAGGATCTGGCACAAAGTGAAGCCTTCAAGAAATTATGATTACAGTAGTTTTGATTTCCCTCCAGTCGGAATAGAGTTTAGTTGAAGTTAGTGGCTGTGGCACAGCTGTGTCTCAGGCTGGTGTCTGCCGCCCTGAGCTAAGCCATAAAAATCCCTGGAATAACTTTTCAAAAGCCTGTTAGCCTCTTGAGCCTCCTACACGTCTTTATTTTATTTTATTTTATTTTATGTTATTTTATTTTATTTTATTTTATGTTATTTTATTGCAGTAACAGTGGATTCTAAGATGATATAGCTTTCAGATGTACGTTGTAATATATTTCGAATTCTGTGTAGATTACATGGTGTTCACCACCCGAAAACTAATTATAGTCGGTCACCTCACATGTGAGCCTCATCGCCCCTTTGGCTCTCTCCCCTCCCCCCTCCCCCTATGGTAACCAGCAATCCAATCTCCTTTGCTCTGTGTGCGTTTGTCGTTGTTTTTATCTTCTCCTTATGAGTGAGATCACACGGTGTCTGGAGTTTGACTTTCTCCCTCTGATTTATTTCGCTTCACATAATACCCTCAAGGTCCCTCCACGTTGTCGCAAATGGTCGGATCTCATCATTTCTTAGGGCCGAGTAGCATTCCATTGTGTATACATACCACATCTTCTTCATCCATTCTTCCCCTGATGGGCACCTAGGTTGCTTCCAAGTTCTGGCTGTTGTGAATAATGCTGCAGTGAACCTAGGGGTGCATGTGTCTTTCTGCATTGGTGTTTTCAAGTTCTTTGGATGAATAGCCAGCAGTGGGCTAGCTGGATCATACACATGGTAGATGTATTCTTAGTTTTCTGAGGATACTCCATACTGCTTTCCATAGTTGGCTGCACCAGTCTGCCCTCCCGCCAGCAGTGCAGGAGAGTTCCCTTCTCTCCACATCCTCTCCGACACTTGTCTCTTGTCTTGTTAATGAGAGCCATTCTGACCAGAGTAAGGTGACATCTCCTTGTAGTTGTGATTTGCATTTCTCTGATCGCTAATGATGTTGAGTCCCTTTCCATATGCCTGTTGGCCATCCGTATACCTTCTTTGGAGAAATCACTGCTCAGATCTTTTGCCCGCCTTTTTAATTGGGTTGTTGATTTCTTTTGCTGTTGAGATGTATGAGTTCTTTCTGTGTTTTGGATATTAAGCCCTTATCCGATATAGGGTTTGCAAGAATCTTCTCCCCAGTTGTTAGGTTGTGTTTTGGTTTTGTGGATGGTTTCCTTTGCGGTGCAGAGGATTTTTTTTGACTTTGATGTAGTCCCATTTGTTCACTTTGTATTTTGTTTCCATTGCCCAGTCAGACGTGGTACTTGAAAATAGGCTGCTAAGACTGATGTCAAAGAGCCTACTGCCTATGTTTTCTTGTAGAGGTTGCATGGTTTCGGGTCTGACATTCAAGTAAAAGCGGAGGGAGGAGGCTGCAGTTCCCCGAGAGCGAGCGTAGCGGGGACCCTGCGTCCCTGTCAGCGCACCTTCCCGCTCCGCGAAGGTCCGAAGCGTGCGGGCGGGGCCGCAGGAGTTGTCCCAGGAGGGTGTCCCTGTCGCTGTCCGCAGTCCACCGCCGGAGGGGGGCGGGGCAACGGCCGGGCAGCGTCTGGGCGGCGGCGGGCGCGCGCGCGCGCGAGGAGAGGAGCGCGCGGCTGCTGGGCCGCCGTCCTGGGAGGCGTGGGAGGCGTCGGCGAGCCGCGCCTGCCTGCCCAGAGCCGAGCCCGGCGGAGGCCGGCCGCGCTGTGCTGCTCCCTCCCGGGCCGGGCTCGTCCGTTCCCCCGGCGTCCGTGGACGCCGCTCCGTGTCCCCGCTGGGCACAGCAGCCCGGGCCCTCCTCGGCCACGGCCGCTAGCCTGAGGAGGCCCTCCTTCAGCTCCCGCTCTTCCTGCTCGCCGGACACGGACGACGGGGTCGCCCGCGAAGACGATTCCATCTGAGAGAGGTACCTGGGGGGCGTGGGCCTGGGCGCTGGTGGGAGGCGAGCGTGTCCCTGAGGAATAGGCTTGTGCGCCAAGAGGTGCCCGTCAGGTCGCGGGACAGCTGTGCGGCGCGGGGAGCGAGGGGGTCTCTTCGTGCGCTTCAGGCGTTCGTGGAACGGGCGGTGTGTGCCGGGCACGGGGCCCGCCTGGGCATGCGGTGCCCGGGAGTCGGGCGCTGAAGCGCCCCCCGTGGTCTTGGCTTCTCGGAAGGACAGACGCCAAGTCGATAAGGACACTGGTCTCGAGGCGTTCTGAGGAGTGCGGGTCTCCCTCTTTTCGAGGCTACGTTCCGTTGGGGTTTTCACGAAGCCTGTTGTGGCCCTGAAGCTCAGGCCGGTTCAGGGGAAGTGGCCTGTCGAGGGCCACACAATATTTGTGTGCAGAGCCAGTGCTTTCCAAAGCCCTTGACTGTGCAGAAGTCTACCTGTTAGGGGTGCAGTGGGGGCTGTCCGGGGAGCGTGGTGAGCACAGGTATGTGCCCCACACTTGAAAGTATGGAAGAGAAAGCGTGAGGCTGGAGGGTGCTCCGTTCGTTCCCTCCTTCCACAGAAAGTCTGGAGAGTTGACTTTGGGACAAGTCCTTCCTTTCCTCTGGTCGGTGCGTGTTCAGTGGCCTGGACACTTGGTGAGCAGGACTGACAGGGTGTTTGACGTACTGGACCTCACAGCCCGGTTGGAAAGGACAGACAGGCAGCAACCAATTGCCTAGGAGATACGTAAAGGCAATTTTGTGTTGAGTGTTGAGAACTACGGCATTTCCTGTTAGCCTTTGTGACTCAGGCAGTGATGTGGAAGCTGAGAGCAGATGCCTAAAAGACAAGGAGGACTTGTGCGGGAGAGTGTTGGGACAGGGCACGGGAGGAGTATGGCCTGTCAGAGGAGCTGAAAGAATGCCCTGGAGACTGGGGCCGCCGCGTAGGGACTGTAGGGTGGGGAAAACAAAACTTTTCGATTGAGGCTGGCGCTTTCTGTAGGTTTTTGGAGACTGAGCGTGGTGATTCAGAACGTGGCCTCTGGAGCCAGACTCTGTCACATGGGTCCTGGCTCTGCCACCTACGGGCTGTGTGAACTTGGGCAAGTTACTGTACCATTCTGTGTGTCAGTTTCCTGATCTGTAAAACGGGGATGATTATCATACGCACTCCATAGGTGAGTGTAAAGGTGAGAGGATATTTCATATCCGTAAAGTACTTAGAGCAGTGTCTGGCCTTTAGTAGGCGTTAGTAGTGGTTGATTAAAGAAATGGCTAAATGCATACCTAAGTATTCAAGGCTTGGAGGCTGTCCCTGGTGAAACGTGTGAACTTGAATGGATTACACCCAACTTTGTTTTGTTTCCTTTCCGGCTTGCAGTTGCTACTGACCGCATCTGCAGCACTGTGGAATTAGAAATAATCTGCCTCGACTTGGCTGCTCTTGGTAAAACAATCTAATGCTGTCCAAATTATCCCAGGGAAATAAAAGCCTTTTCAGTAGCATAGTAGGGTTAGGCTTATTTAATATGTATTGTTTATATTGGTTTGTTTAGTGTTTGTTGGTGACTTTGTGTTCGTTTTTTTTTTTTTTTTTTGGCAAAGCTGCTCGGTCAAACAAGGCAGATTAGCTAGGAAATGGTTCAGACCCAGAGAAAAGTAGAGAGTCGTGTAAGCAGAGCACGCCTTTCCTTGACTCTCTGTCGAGAGCTTTTGTGATTGCAGCTGCTCTCTGCCTCAGACACGGTGCCCTCTGCGTGTGCAGTCATCTAAACAGTGCAGGGTCTGGGACCGTGGAGAATCCAAGGCAGTAGAGTCATGCTTTGCTTAACAGTGGGGATGAGTTCTGAGGAGTGTGTCATGGTCAGGCAATCTCGAGACTGTGCAAACACCACGGAGTTCCTAAACCTGGATGGCAGAGCCTCCTACACACCTAGGCCATATGGGACTAATCTGATGGGACCCCCGTTGTTGACTGAAACGTCCCGATGTAGGGCATGACTGTACTTCCCAACTCCAAGGGCACGGAAGTGTAGCCTGTGGGGCTTTGGAAAAGAACAGAGACGCTCAAGGCCTACTCTGGACCCACTGACTCAGAATCTACTGGGATAGGTCCCGCCTTTAAAGACCAGACGTAGTCCTCCTCTGCAGACATCTCATCAACGGTTTTTCACGCTGGGTTTTCCCTCATCTGAGAAAACAGGCCAAGAGATTGTGAGGATCCATAATTAGTGTTTTAAGACATTTGGCAGGACTCAGTGTTTTTCACGTTCTGTGATACTGGGATCTGCATCTCCACCGTAATGTGTTAAACCTTGAAATCTTGTCCAAAAGTCATGTCATTACCTAGAGAATCCTTCTGTGAATGCCAGGCAGATTGCCATCTTTCTGCTTCCGCCTGCTCACCTTTCCAATGGGGAGAATAACGGTAACCTACCTTTTGGAGGTGAGGATTGAATGAGACAGTTGGTGCAAAGCAGTGGGCACAGGATCTGGCACAAAGTGAAGCCTTCAAGAAATTATGATTACAGTAGTTTTGATTTCCCTCCAGTCGGAATAGAGTTTAGTTGAAGTTAGTGGCTGTGGCACAGCTGTGTCTCAGGCTGGTGTCTGCCGCCCTGAGCTAAGCCATAAAAATCCCTGGAATAACTTTTCAAAAGCCTGTTAGCCTCTTGAGCCTCCTACACGTCTTTATTTTATTTTATTTTATTTTATGTTATTTTATTTTATTTTATTTTATGTTATTTTATTGCAGTAACAGTGGATTCTAAGATGATATAGCTTTCAGATGTACGTTGTAATATATTTCGAATTCTGTGTAGATTACATGGGTGTTCACCACCCGAAAACTAATTATAGTCGGTCACCTCACATGTGAGCCTCATCGCCCCTTTGGCTCTCTCCCCTCCCCCCTCCCCCTATGGTAACCAGCAATCCAATCTCCTTTGCTCTGTGTGCGTTTGTCGTTGTTTTTATCTTCTCCTTATGAGTGAGATCACACGGTGTCTGGAGTTTGACTTTCTCCCTCTGATTTATTTCGCTTCACATAATACCCTCAAGGTCCCTCCACGTTGTCGCAAATGGTCGGATCTCATCATTTCTTAGGGCCGAGTAGCATTCCATTGTGTATACATACCACATCTTCTTCATCCATTCTTCCCCTGATGGGCACCTAGGTTGCTTCCAAGTTCTGGCTGTTGTGAATAATGCTGCAGTGAACCTAGGGGTGCATGTGTCTTTCTGCATTGGTGTTTTCAAGTTCTTTGGATGAATAGCCAGCAGTGGGCTAGCTGGATCATACACATGGTAGATGTATTCTTAGTTTTCTGAGGATACTCCATACTGCTTTCCATAGTTGGCTGCACCAGTCTGCCCTCCCGCCAGCAGTGCAGGAGAGTTCCCTTCTCTCCACATCCTCTCCGACACTTGTCTCTTGTCTTGTTAATGAGAGCCATTCTGACCAGAGTAAGGTGACATCTCCTTGTAGTTGTGATTTGCATTTCTCTGATCGCTAATGATGTTGAGTCCCTTTCCATATGCCTGTTGGCCATCCATATACCTTCTTTGGAGAAATCACTGCTCAGATCTTTTGCCCGCCTTTTTAATTGGGTTGTTGATTTCTTTTGCTGTTGAGATGTATGAGTTCTTTCTGTGTTTTGGATATTAAGCCCTTATCCGATATAGGGTTTGCAAGAATCTTCTCCCCAGTTGTTAGGTTGTGTTTTGGTTTTGTGGATGGTTTCCTTTGCGGTGCAGAGGATTTTTTTTGACTTTGATGTAGTCCCATTTGTTCACTTTGTATTTTGTTTCCATTGCCCAGTCAGACGTGGTACTTGAAAATAGGCTGCTAAGACTGATGTCAAAGAGCCTACTGCCTATGTTTTCTTGTAGAGGTTGCATGGTTTCGGGTCTGACATTCAAGTAAAAGCGGAGGGAGGAGGCTGCAGTTCCCCGAGAGCGAGCGTAGCGGGGACCCTGCGTCCCTGTCAGCGCACCTTCCCGCTCCGCGAAGGTCCGAAGCGTGCGGGCGGGGCCGCAGGAGTTGTCCCAGGAGGGTGTCCCTGTCGCTGTCCGCAGTCCACCGCCGGAGGGGGGCGGGGCAACGGCCGGGCAGCGTCTGGGCGGCGGCGGGCGCGCGCGCGCGCGAGGAGAGGAGCGCGCGGCTGCTGGGCCGCCGTCCTGGGAGGCGTGGGAGGCGTCGGCGAGCCGCGCCTGCCTGCCCAGAGCCGAGCCCGGCGGAGGCCGGCCGCGCTGTGCTGCTCTCTCCCGGGCCGGGCTCGTCCGTTCCCCCGGCGTCCGTGGACGCCGCTCCGTGTCCCCGCTGGGCACAGCAGCCCGGGCCCTCCGCGGCCACGGCCGCTAGCCTGAGGAGGCCCTCCTTCAGCTCCCGCTCTTCCTGCTCGCCGGACACGGACGACCGGGGCGCCCGCGAAGAGGATTCCATCTGAGAGAGGTACCTGGGGGGCGTGGGCCTGGGGGCTGGTGGGAGGCGAGCGTGTCCCTGAGGAGTAGGCTTGTGCGCCAAGAGGTGCCCGTCAGGTCGCGGGACAGCTGTGCGGCGCGGGGAGCGAGGGGGTCTCTTCGTGCGCTTCAGGCGTTCGTGGAACGGGCGGTGTGTGCCGGGCACGGGGCCCGCCTGGGCATGCGGTGCCCGGGAGTCGGGCGCTGAAGCGCCCCCCGTGGTCTTGGCTTCTCGGAAGGACAGACGCCAAGTCGATAAGGACACTGGTCTCGAGGCGTTCTGAGGAGTGCGGGTCTCCCTCTTTTCGAGGCTACGTTCCGTTGGGGTTTTCACGAAGCCTGTTGTGGCCCTGAAGCTCAGGCCGGTTCAGGGGAAGTGGCCTGTCGAGGGCCACACAATATTTGTGTGCAGAGCCAGTGCTTTCCAAAGCCCTTGACTGTGCAGAAGTCTACCTGTTAGGGGTGCAGTGGGGGCTGTCCGGGGAGCGTGGTGAGCACAGGTATGTGCCCCACACTTGAAAGTATGGAAGAGAAAGCGTGAGGCTGGAGGGTGCTCCGTTCGTTCCCTCCTTCCACAGAAAGTCTGGAGAGTTGACTTTGGGACAAGTCCTTCCTTTCCTCTGGTCGGTGCGTGTTCAGTGGCCTGGACACTTGGTGAGCAGGACTGACAGGGTGTTTGACGTACTGGACCTCACAGCCCGGTTGGAAAGGACAGACAGGCAGCAACCAATTGCCTAGGAGATACGTAAAGGCAATTTTGTGTTGAGTGTTGAGAACTACGGCATTTCCTGTTAGCCTTTGTGACTCAGGCAGTGATGTGGAAGCTGAGAGCAGATGCCTAAAAGACAAGGAGGACTTGTGCGGGAGAGTGTTGGGACAGGGCACGGGAGGAGTATGGCCTGTCAGAGGAGCTGAAAGAATGCCCTGGAGACTGGGGCCGCCGCGTAGGGACTGTAGGGTGGGGAAAACAAAACTTTTCGATTGAGGCTGGCGCTTTCTGTAGGTTTTTGGAGACTGAGCGTGGTGATTCAGAACGTGGCCTCTGGAGCCAGACTCTGTCACATGGGTCCTGGCTCTGCCACCTACGGGCTGTGTGAACTTGGGCAAGTTACTGTACCATTCTGTGTGTCAGTTTCCTGATCTGTAAAACGGGGATGATTATCATACGCACTCCATAGGTGAGTGTAAAGGTGAGAGGATATTTCATATCCGTAAAGTACTTAGAGCAGTGTCTGGCCTTTAGTAGGCGTTAGTAGTGGTTGATTAAAGAAATGGCTAAATGCATACCTAAGTATTCAAGGCTTGGAGGCTGTCCCTGGTGAAACGTGTGAACTTGAATGGATTACACCCAACTTTGTTTTGTTTCCTTTCCGGCTTGCAGTTGCTACTGACCGCATCTGCAGCACTGTGGAATTAGAAATAATCTGCCTCGACTTGGCTGCTCTTGGTAAAACAATCTAATGCTGTCCAAATTATCCCAGGGAAATAAAAGCCTTTTCAGTAGCATAGTAGGGTTAGGCTTATTTAATATGTATTGTTTATATTGGTTTGTTTAGTGTTTGTTGGTGACTTTGTGTTCGTTTTTTTTTTTTTTTTTGGCAAAGCTGCTCGGTCAAACAAGGCAGATTAGCTAGGAAATGGTTCAGACCCAGAGAAAAGTAGAGAGTCGTGTAAGCAGAGCACGCCTTTCCTTGACTCTCTGTCGAGAGCTTTTGTGATTGCAGCTGCTCTCTGCCTCAGACACGGTGCCCTCTGCGTGTGCAGTCATCTAAACAGTGCAGGGTCTGGGACCGTGGAGAATCCAAGGCAGTAGAGTCATGCTTTGCTTAACAGTGGGGATGAGTTCTGAGGAGTGTGTCATGGTCAGGCAATCTCGAGACTGTGCAAACACCACGGAGTTCCTAAACCTGGATGGCAGAGCCTCCTACACACCTAGGCCATGTGGGACTAATCTGATGGGACCCCCGTTGTTGACTGAAACGTCCCGATGTAGGGCATGACTGTACTTCCCAACTCCAAGGGCACGGAAGTGTAGCCTGTGGGGCTTTGGAAAAGAACAGAGACGCTCAAGGCCTACTCTGGACCCACTGACTCAGAATCTACTGGGATAGGTCCCGCCTTTAAAGACCAGACGTAGTCCTCCTCTGCAGACATCTCATCAACGGTTTTTCACGCTGGGTTTTCCCTCGTCTGAGAAAACAGGCCAAGAGATTGTGAGGATCCATAATTAGTGTTTTAAGACATTTGGCAGGACTCAGTGTTTTTCACGTTCTGTGATACTGGGATCTGCATCTCCACCGTAATGTGTTAAACCTTGAAATCTTGTCCAAAAGTCATGTCATTACCTAGAGAATCCTTCTGTGAATGCCAGGCAGATTGCCATCTTTCTGCTTCCGCCTGCTCACCTTTCCAATGGGGAGAATAACGGTAACCTACCTTTTGGAGGTGAGGATTGAATGAGACAGTTGGTGCAAAGCAGTGGGCACAGGATCTGGCACAAAGTGAAGCCTTCAAGAAATTATGATTACAGTAGTTTTGATTTCCCTCCAGTCGGAATAGAGTTTAGTTGAAGTTAGTGGCTGTGGCACAGCTGTGTCTCAGGCTGGTGTCTGCCGCCCTGAGCTAAGCCATAAAAATCCCTGGAATAACTTTTCAAAAGCCTGTTAGCCTCTTGAGCCTCCTACACGTCTTTATTTTATTTTATTTTATTTTATGTTATTTTATTTTATTTTATTTTATGTTATTTTATTGCAGTAACAGTGGATTCTAAGATGATATAGCTTTCAGATGTACGTTGTAATATATTTCGAATTCTGTGTAGATTACATGGTGTTCACCACCCGAAAACTAATTATAGTCGGTCACCTCACATGTGAGCCTCATCGCCCCTTTGGCTCTCTCCCCTCCCCCCTCCCCCTATGGTAACCAGCAATCCAATCTCCTTTGCTCTGTGTGCGTTTGTCGTTGTTTTTATCTTCTCCTTATGAGTGAGATCACACGGTGTCTGGAGTTTGACTTTCTCCCTCTGATTTATTTCGCTTCACATAATACCCTCAAGGTCCCTCCACGTTGTCGCAAATGGTCGGATCTCATCATTTCTTAGGGCCGAGTAGCATTCCATTGTGTATACATACCACATCTTCTTCATCCATTCTTCCCCTGATGGGCACCTAGGTTGCTTCCAAGTTCTGGCTGTTGTGAATAATGCTGCAGTGAACCTAGGGGTGCATGTGTCTTTCTGCATTGGTGTTTTCAAGTTCTTTGGATGAATAGCCAGCAGTGGGCTAGCTGGATCATACACATGGTAGATGTATTCTTAGTTTTCTGAGGATACTCCATACTGCTTTCCATAGTTGGCTGCACCAGTCTGCCCTCCCGCCAGCAGTGCAGGAGAGTTCCCTTCTCTCCACATCCTCTCCGACACTTGTCTCTTGTCTTGTTAATGAGAGCCATTCTGACCAGAGTAAGGTGACATCTCCTTGTAGTTGTGATTTGCATTTCTCTGATCGCTAATGATGTTGAGTCCCTTTCCATATGCCTGTTGGCCATCCGTATACCTTCTTTGGAGAAATCACTGCTCAGATCTTTTGCCCGCCTTTTTAATTGGGTTGTTGATTTCTTTTGCTGTTGAGATGTATGAGTTCTTTCTGTGTTTTGGATATTAAGCCCTTATCCGATATAGGGTTTGCAAGAATCTTCTCCCCAGTTGTTAGGTTGTGTTTTGGTTTTGTGGATGGTTTCCTTTGCGGTGCAGAGGATTTTTTTTGACTTTGATGTAGTCCCATTTGTTCACTTTGTATTTTGTTTCCATTGCCCAGTCAGACGTGGTACTTGAAAATAGGCTGCTAAGACTGATGTCAAAGAGCCTACTGCCTATGTTTTCTTGTAGAGGTTGCATGGTTTCGGGTCTGACATTCAAGTAAAAGCGGAGGGAGGAGGCTGCAGTTCCCCGAGAGCGAGCGTAGCGGGGACCCTGCGTCCCTGTCAGCGCACCTTCCCGCTCCGCGAAGGTCCGAAGCGTGCGGGCGGGGCCGCAGGAGTTGTCCCAGGAGGGTGTCCCTGTCGCTGTCCGCAGTCCACCGCCGGAGGGGGGCGGGGCAACGGCCGGGCAGCGTCTGGGCGGCGGCGGGCGCGCGCGCGCGCGAGGAGAGGAGCGCGCGGCTGCTGGGCCGCCGTCCTGGGAGGCGTGGGAGGCGTCGGCGAGCCGCGCCTGCCTGCCCAGAGCCGAGCCCGGCGGAGGCCGGCCGCGCTGTGCTGCTCTCTCCCGGGCCGGGCTCGTCCGTTCCCCCGGCGTCCGTGGACGCCGCTCCGTGTCCCCGCTGGGCACAGCAGCCCGGGCCCTCCGCGGCCACGGCCGCTAGCCTGAGGAGGCCCTCCTTCAGCTCCCGCTCTTCCTGCTCGCCGGACACGGACGACCGGGGCGCCCGCGAAGAGGATTCCATCTGAGAGAGGTACCTGGGGGGCGTGGGCCTGGGGGCTGGTGGGAGGCGAGCGTGTCCCTGAGGAGTAGGCTTGTGCGCCAAGAGGTGCCCGTCAGGTCGCGGGACAGCTGTGCGGCGCGGGGAGCGAGGGGGTCTCTTCGTGCGCTTCAGGCGTTCGTGGAACGGGCGGTGTGTGCCGGGCACGGGGCCCGCCTGGGCATGCGGTGCCCGGGAGTCGGGCGCTGAAGCGCCCCCCGTGGTCTTGGCTTCTCGGAAGGACAGACGCCAAGTCGATAAGGACACTGGTCTCGAGGCGTTCTGAGGAGTGCGGGTCTCCCTCTTTTCGAGGCTACGTTCCGTTGGGGTTTTCACGAAGCCTGTTGTGGCCCTGAAGCTCAGGCCGGTTCAGGGGAAGTGGCCTGTCGAGGGCCACACAATATTTGTGTGCAGAGCCAGTGCTTTCCAAAGCCCTTGACTGTGCAGAAGTCTACCTGTTAGGGGTGCAGTGGGGGCTGTCCGGGGAGCGTGGTGAGCACAGGTATGTGCCCCACACTTGAAAGTATGGAAGAGAAAGCGTGAGGCTGGAGGGTGCTCCGTTCGTTCCCTCCTTCCACAGAAAGTCTGGAGAGTTGACTTTGGGACAAGTCCTTCCTTTCCTCTGGTCGGTGCGTGTTCAGTGGCCTGGACACTTGGTGAGCAGGACTGACAGGGTGTTTGACGTACTGGACCTCACAGCCCGGTTGGAAAGGACAGACAGGCAGCAACCAATTGCCTAGGAGATACGTAAAGGCAATTTTGTGTTGAGTGTTGAGAACTACGGCATTTCCTGTTAGCCTTTGTGACTCAGGCAGTGATGTGGAAGCTGAGAGCAGATGCCTAAAAGACAAGGAGGACTTGTGCGGGAGAGTGTTGGGACAGGGCACGGGAGGAGTATGGCCTGTCAGAGGAGCTGAAAGAATGCCCTGGAGACTGGGGCCGCCGCGTAGGGACTGTAGGGTGGGGAAAACAAAACTTTTCGATTGAGGCTGGCGCTTTCTGTAGGTTTTTGGAGACTGAGCGTGGTGATTCAGAACGTGGCCTCTGGAGCCAGACTCTGTCACATGGGTCCTGGCTCTGCCACCTACGGGCTGTGTGAACTTGGGCAAGTTACTGTACCATTCTGTGTGTCAGTTTCCTGATCTGTAAAACGGGGATGATTATCATACGCACTCCATAGGTGAGTGTAAAGGTGAGAGGATATTTCATATCCGTAAAGTACTTAGAGCAGTGTCTGGCCTTTAGTAGGCGTTAGTAGTGGTTGATTAAAGAAATGGCTAAATGCATACCTAAGTATTCAAGGCTTGGAGGCTGTCCCTGGTGAAACGTGTGAACTTGAATGGATTACACCCAACTTTGTTTTGTTTCCTTTCCGGCTTGCAGTTGCTACTGACCGCATCTGCAGCACTGTGGAATTAGAAATAATCTGCCTCGACTTGGCTGCTCTTGGTAAAACAATCTAATGCTGTCCAAATTATCCCAGGGAAATAAAAGCCTTTTCAGTAGCATAGTAGGGTTAGGCTTATTTAATATGTATTGTTTATATTGGTTTGTTTAGTGTTTGTTGGTGACTTTGTGTTCGTTTTTTTTTTTTTTTTTTTGGCAAAGCTGCTCGGTCAAACAAGGCAGATTAGCTAGGAAATGGTTCAGACCCAGAGAAAAGTAGAGAGTCGTGTAAGCAGAGCACGCCTTTCCTTGACTCTCTGTCGAGAGCTTTTGTGATTGCAGCTGCTCTCTGCCTCAGACACGGTGCCCTCTGCGTGTGCAGTCATCTAAACAGTGCAGGGTCTGGGACCGTGGAGAATCCAAGGCAGTAGAGTCATGCTTTGCTTAACAGTGGGGATGAGTTCTGAGGAGTGTGTCATGGTCAGGCAATCTCGAGACTGTGCAAACACCACGGAGTTCCTAAACCTGGATGGCAGAGCCTCCTACACACCTAGGCCATGTGGGACTAATCTGATGGGACCCCCGTTGTTGACTGAAACGTCCCGATGTAGGGCATGACTGTACTTCCCAACTCCAAGGGCACGGAAGTGTAGCCTGTGGGGCTTTGGAAAAGAACAGAGACGCTCAAGGCCTACTCTGGACCCACTGACTCAGAATCTACTGGGATAGGTCCCGCCTTTAAAGACCAGACGTAGTCCTCCTCTGCAGACATCTCATCAACGGTTTTTCACGCTGGGTTTTCCCTCATCTGAGAAAACAGGCCAAGAGATTGTGAGGATCCATAATTAGTGTTTTAAGACATTTGGCAGGACTCAGTGTTTTTCACGTTCTGTGATACTGGGATCTGCATCTCCACCGTAATGTGTTAAACCTTGAAATCTTGTCCAAAAGTCATGTCATTACCTAGAGAATCCTTCTGTGAATGCCAGGCAGATTGCCATCTTTCTGCTTCCGCCTGCTCACCTTTCCAATGGGGAGAATAACGGTAACCTACCTTTTGGAGGTGAGGATTGAATGAGACAGTTGGTGCAAAGCAGTGGGCACAGGATCTGGCACAAAGTGAAGCCTTCAAGAAATTATGATTACAGTAGTTTTGATTTCCCTCCAGTCGGAATAGAGTTTAGTTGAAGTTAGTGGCTGTGGCACAGCTGTGTCTCAGGCTGGTGTCTGCCGCCCTGAGCTAAGCCATAAAAATCCCTGGAATAACTTTTCAAAAGCCTGTTAGCCTCTTGAGCCTCCTACACGTCTTTATTTTATTTTATTTTATTTTATGTTATTTTATTTTATTTTATTTTATGTTATTTTATTGCAGTAACAGTGGATTCTAAGATGATATAGCTTTCAGATGTACGTTGTAATATATTTCGAATTCTGTGTAGATTACATGGTGTTCACCACCCGAAAACTAATTATAGTCGGTCACCTCACATGTGAGCCTCATCGCCCCTTTGGCTCTCTCCCCTCCCCCCTCCCCCTATGGTAACCAGCAATCCAATCTCCTTTGCTCTGTGTGCGTTTGTCGTTGTTTTTATCTTCTCCTTATGAGTGAGATCACACGGTGTCTGGAGTTTGACTTTCTCCCTCTGATTTATTTCGCTTCACATAATACCCTCAAGGTCCCTCCACGTTGTCGCAAATGGTCGGATCTCATCATTTCTTAGGGCCGAGTAGCATTCCATTGTGTATACATACCACATCTTCTTCATCCATTCTTCCCCTGATGGGCACCTAGGTTGCTTCCAAGTTCTGGCTGTTGTGAATAATGCTGCAGTGAACCTAGGGGTGCATGTGTCTTTCTGCATTGGTGTTTTCAAGTTCTTTGGATGAATAGCCAGCAGTGGGCTAGCTGGATCATACACATGGTAGATGTATTCTTAGTTTTCTGAGGATACTCCATACTGCTTTCCATAGTTGGCTGCACCAGTCTGCCCTCCCGCCAGCAGTGCAGGAGAGTTCCCTTCTCTCCACATCCTCTCCGACACTTGTCTCTTGTCTTGTTAATGAGAGCCATTCTGACCAGAGTAAGGTGACATCTCCTTGTAGTTGTGATTTGCATTTCTCTGATCGCTAATGATGTTGAGTCCCTTTCCATATGCCTGTTGGCCATCCGTATACCTTCTTTGGAGAAATCACTGCTCAGATCTTTTGCCCGCCTTTTTAATTGGGTTGTTGATTTCTTTTGCTGTTGAGATGTATGAGTTCTTTCTGTGTTTTGGATATTAAGCCCTTATCCGATATAGGGTTTGCAAGAATCTTCTCCCCAGTTGTTAGGTTGTGTTTTGGTTTTGTGGATGGTTTCCTTTGCGGTGCAGAGGATTTTTTTTGACTTTGATGTAGTCCCATTTGTTCACTTTGTATTTTGTTTCCATTGCCCAGTCAGACGTGGTACTTGAAAATAGGCTGCTAAGACTGATGTCAAAGAGCCTACTGCCTATGTTTTCTTGTAGAGGTTGCATGGTTTCGGGTCTGACATTCAAGTAAAAGCGGAGGGAGGAGGCTGCAGTTCCCCGAGAGCGAGCGTAGCGGGGACCCTGCGTCCCTGTCAGCGCACCTTCCCGCTCCGCGAAGGTCCGAAGCGTGCGGGCGGGGCCGCAGGAGTTGTCCCAGGAGGGTGTCCCTGTCGCTGTCCGCAGTCCACCGCCGGAGGGGGGCGGGGCAACGGCCGGGCAGCGTCTGGGCGGCGGCGGGCGCGCGCGCGCGCGAGGAGAGGAGCGCGCGGCTGCTGGGCCGCCGTCCTGGGAGGCGTGGGAGGCGTCGGCGAGCCGCGCCTGCCTGCCCAGAGCCGAGCCCGGCGGAGGCCGGCCGCGCTGTGCTGCTCTCTCCCGGGCCGGGCTCGTCCGTTCCCCCGGCGTCCGTGGACGCCGCTCCGTGTCCCCGCTGGGCACAGCAGCCCGGGCCCTCCGCGGCCACGGCCGCTAGCCTGAGGAGGCCCTCCTTCAGCTCCCGCTCTTCCTGCTCGCCGGACACAGACGACCGGGGCGCCCGCGAAGAGGATTCCATCTGAGAGAGGTACCTGGGGGGCGTGGGCCTGGGGGCTGGTGGGAGGCGAGCGTGTCCCTGAGGAGTAGGCTTGTGCGCCAAGAGGTGCCCGTCAGGTCGCGGGACAGCTGTGCGGCGCGGGGAGCGAGGGGGTCTCTTCGTGCGCTTCAGGCGTTCGTGGAACGGGCGGTGTGTGCCGGGCACGGGGCCCGCCTGGGCATGCGGTGCCCGGGAGTCGGGCGCTGAAGCGCCCCCCGTGGTCTTGGCTTCTCGGAAGGACAGACGCCAAGTCGATAAGGACACTGGTCTCGAGGCGTTCTGAGGAGTGCGGGTCTCCCTCTTTTCGAGGCTACGTTCCGTTGGGGTTTTCACGAAGCCTGTTGTGGCCCTGAAGCTCAGGCCGGTTCAGGGGAAGTGGCCTGTCGAGGGCCACACAATATTTGTGTGCAGAGCCAGTGCTTTCCAAAGCCCTTGACTGTGCAGAAGTCTACCTGATAGGGGTGCAGTGGGGGCTGTCCGGGGAGCGTGGTGAGCACAGGTATGTGCCCCACACTTGAAAGTATGGAAGAGAAAGCGTGAGGCTGGAGGGTGCTCCGTTCGTTCCCTCCTTCCACAGAAAGTCTGGAGAGTTGACTTTGGGACAAGTCCTTCCTTTCCTCTGGTCGGTGCGTGTTCAGTGGCCTGGACACTTGGTGAGCAGGACTGACAGGGTGTTTGACGTACTGGACCTCACAGCCCGGTTGGAAAGGACAGACAGGCAGCAACCAATTGCCTAGGAGATACGTAAAGGCAATTTTGTGTTGAGTGTTGAGAACTACGGCATTTCCTGTTAGCCTTTGTGACTCAGGCAGTGATGTGGAAGCTGAGAGCAGATGCCTAAAAGACAAGGAGGACTTGTGCGGGAGAGTGTTGGGACAGGGCACGGGAGGAGTATGGCCTGTCAGAGGAGCTGAAAGAATGCCCTGGAGACTGGGGCCGCCGCGTAGGGACTGTAGGGTGGGGAAAACAAAACTTTTCGATTGAGGCTGGCGCTTTCTGTAGGTTTTTGGAGACTGAGCGTGGTGATTCAGAACGTGGCCTCTGGAGCCAGACTCTGTCACATGGGTCCTGGCTCTGCCACCTACGGGCTGTGTGAACTTGGGCAAGTTACTGTACCATTCTGTGTGTCAGTTTCCTGATCTGTAAAACGGGGATGATTATCATACGCACTCCATAGGTGAGTGTAAAGGTGAGAGGATATTTCATATCCGTAAAGTACTTAGAGCAGTGTCTGGCCTTTAGTAGGCGTTAGTAGTGGTTGATTAAAGAAATGGCTAAATGCATACCTAAGTATTCAAGGCTTGGAGGCTGTCCCTGGTGAAACGTGTGAACTTGAATGGATTACACCCAACTTTGTTTTGTTTCCTTTCCGGCTTGCAGTTGCTACTGACCGCATCTGCAGCACTGTGGAATTAGAAATAATCTGCCTCGACTTGGCTGCTCTTGGTAAAACAATCTAATGCTGTCCAAATTATCCCAGGGAAATAAAAGCCTTTTCAGTAGCATAGTAGGGTTAGGCTTATTTAATATGTATTGTTTATATTGGTTTGTTTAGTGTTTGTTGGTGACTTTGTGTTCGTTTTTTTTTTTTTTTTTTTGGCAAAGCTGCTCGGTCAAACAAGGCAGATTAGCTAGGAAATGGTTCAGACCCAGAGAAAAGTAGAGAGTCGTGTAAGCAGAGCACGCCTTTCCTTGACTCTCTGTCGAGAGCTTTTGTGATTGCAGCTGCTCTCTGCCTCAGACACGGTGCCCTCTGCGTGTGCAGTCATCTAAACAGTGCAGGGTCTGGGACCGTGGAGAATCCAAGGCAGTAGAGTCATGCTTTGCTTAACAGTGGGGATGAGTTCTGAGGAGTGTGTCATGGTCAGGCAATCTCGAGACTGTGCAAACACCACGGAGTTCCTAAACCTGGATGGCAGAGCCTCCTACACACCTAGGCCATGTGGGACTAATCTGATGGGACCCCCGTTGTTGACTGAAACGTCCCGATGTAGGGCATGACTGTACTTCCCAACTCCAAGGGCACGGAAGTGTAGCCTGTGGGGCTTTGGAAAAGAACAGAGACGCTCAAGGCCTACTCTGGACCCACTGACTCAGAATCTACTGGGATAGGTCCCGCCTTTAAAGACCAGACGTAGTCCTCCTCTGCAGACATCTCATCAACGGTTTTTCACGCTGGGTTTTCCCTCATCTGAGAAAACAGGCCAAGAGATTGTGAGGATCCATAATTAGTGTTTTAAGACATTTGGCAGGACTCAGTGTTTTTCACGTTCTGTGATACTGGGATCTGCATCTCCACCGTAATGTGTTAAACCTTGAAATCTTGTCCAAAAGTCATGTCATTACCTAGAGAATCCTTCTGTGAATGCCAGGCAGATTGCCATCTTTCTGCTTCCGCCTGCTCACCTTTCCAATGGGGAGAATAACGGTAACCTACCTTTTGGAGGTGAGGATTGAATGAGACAGTTGGTGCAAAGCAGTGGGCACAGGATCTGGCACAAAGTGAAGCCTTCAAGAAATTATGATTACAGTAGTTTTGATTTCCCTCCAGTCGGAATAGAGTTTAGTTGAAGTTAGTGGCTGTGGCACAGCTGTGTCTCAGGCTGGTGTCTGCCGCCCTGAGCTAAGCCATAAAAATCCCTGGAATAACTTTTCAAAAGCCTGTTAGCCTCTTGAGCCTCCTACACGTCTTTATTTTATTTTATTTTATTTTATGTTATTTTATTTTATTTTATTTTATGTTATTTTATTGCAGTAACAGTGGATTCTAAGATGATATAGCTTTCAGATGTACGTTGTAATATATTTCGAATTCTGTGTAGATTACATGGGTGTTCACCACCCGAAAACTAATTATAGTCGGTCACCTCACATGTGAGCCTCATCGCCCCTTTGGCTCTCTC
The DNA here is from genome assembly GCF_041296265.1 of Equus caballus. Taxonomy (NCBI): domain Eukaryota; kingdom Metazoa; phylum Chordata; class Mammalia; order Perissodactyla; family Equidae; genus Equus; species Equus caballus. Next base: position 18,817 of record NW_027222390.1, on the reverse strand, counting down.
CCCTCCCCCCTCCCCCTATGGTAACCAGCAATCCAATCTCCTTTGCTCTGTGTGCGTTTGTCGTTGTTTTTATCTTCTCCTTATGAGTGAGATCACACGGTGTCTGGAGTTTGACTTTCTCCCTCTGATTTATTTCGCTTCACATAATACCCTCAAGGTCCCTCCACGTTGTCGCAAATGGTCGGATCTCATCATTTCTTAGGGCCGAGTAGCATTCCATTGTGTATACATACCACATCTTCTTCATCCATTCTTCCCCTGATGGGCACCTAGGTTGCTTCCAAGTTCTGGCTGTTGTGAATAATGCTGCAGTGAACCTAGGGGTGCATGTGTCTTTCTGCATTGGTGTTTTCAAGTTCTTTGGATGAATAGCCAGCAGTGGGCTAGCTGGATCATACACATGGTAGATGTATTCTTAGTTTTCTGAGGATACTCCATACTGCTTTCCATAGTTGGCTGCACCAGTCTGCCCTCCCGCCAGCAGTGCAGGAGAGTTCCCTTCTCTCCACATCCTCTCCGACACTTGTCTCTTGTCTTGTTAATGAGAGCCATTCTGACCAGAGTAAGGTGACATCTCCTTGTAGTTGTGATTTGCATTTCTCTGATCGCTAATGATGTTGAGTCCCTTTCCATATGCCTGTTGGCCATCCGTATACCTTCTTTGGAGAAATCACTGCTCAGATCTTTTGCCCGCCTTTTTAATTGGGTTGTTGATTTCTTTTGCTGTTGAGATGTATGAGTTCTTTCTGTGTTTTGGATATTAAGCCCTTATCCGATATAGGGTTTGCAAGAATCTTCTCCCCAGTTGTTAGGTTGTGTTTTGGTTTTGTGGATGGTTTCCTTTGCGGTGCAGAGGATTTTTTTTGACTTTGATGTAGTCCCATTTGTTCACTTTGTATTTTGTTTCCATTGCCCAGTCAGACGTGGTACTTGAAAATAGGCTGCTAAGACTGATGTCAAAGAGCCTACTGCCTATGTTTTCTTGTAGAGGTTGCATGGTTTCGGGTCTGACATTCAAGTAAAAGCGGAGGGAGGAGGCTGCAGTTCCCCGAGAGCGAGCGTAGCGGGGACCCTGCGTCCCTGTCAGCGCACCTTCCCGCTCCGCGAAGGTCCGAAGCGTGCGGGCGGGGCCGCAGGAGTTGTCCCAGGAGGGTGTCCCTGTCGCTGTCCGCAGTCCACCGCCGGAGGGGGGCGGGGCAACGGCCGGGCAGCGTCTGGGCGGCGGCGGGCGCGCGCGCGCGCGAGGAGAGGAGCGCGCGGCTGCTGGGCCGCCGTCCTGGGAGGCGTGGGAGGCGTCGGCGAGCCGCGCCTGCCTGCCCAGAGCCGAGCCCGGCGGAGGCCGGCCGCGCTGTGCTGCTCCCTCCCGGGCCGGGCTCGTCCGTTCCCCCGGCGTCCGTGGACGCCGCTCCGTGTCCCCGCTGGGCACAGCAGCCCGGGCCCTCCTCGGCCACGGCCGCTAGCCTGAGGAGGCCCTCCTTCAGCTCCCGCTCTTCCTGCTCGCCGGACACGGACGACGGGGTCGCCCGCGAAGACGATTCCATCTGAGAGAGGTACCTGGGGGGCGTGGGCCTGGGCGCTGGTGGGAGGCGAGCGTGTCCCTGAGGAATAGGCTTGTGCGCCAAGAGGTGCCCGTCAGGTCGCGGGACAGCTGTGCGGCGCGGGGAGCGAGGGGGTCTCTTCGTGCGCTTCAGGCGTTCGTGGAACGGGCGGTGTGTGCCGGGCACGGGGCCCGCCTGGGCATGCGGTGCCCGGGAGTCGGGCGCTGAAGCGCCCCCCGTGGTCTTGGCTTCTCGGAAGGACAGACGCCAAGTCGATAAGGACACTGGTCTCGAGGCGTTCTGAGGAGTGCGGGTCTCCCTCTTTTCGAGGCTACGTTCCGTTGGGGTTTTCACGAAGCCTGTTGTGGCCCTGAAGCTCAGGCCGGTTCAGGGGAAGTGGCCTGTCGAGGGCCACACAATATTTGTGTGCAGAGCCAGTGCTTTCCAAAGCCCTTGACTGTGCAGAAGTCTACCTGTTAGGGGTGCAGTGGGGGCTGTCCGGGGAGCGTGGTGAGCACAGGTATGTGCCCCACACTTGAAAGTATGGAAGAGAAAGCGTGAGGCTGGAGGGTGCTCCGTTCGTTCCCTCCTTCCACAGAAAGTCTGGAGAGTTGACTTTGGGACAAGTCCTTCCTTTCCTCTGGTCGGTGCGTGTTCAGTGGCCTGGACACTTGGTGAGCAGGACTGACAGGGTGTTTGACGTACTGGACCTCACAGCCCGGTTGGAAAGGACAGACAGGCAGCAACCAATTGCCTAGGAGATACGTAAAGGCAATTTTGTGTTGAGTGTTGAGAACTACGGCATTTCCTGTTAGCCTTTGTGACTCAGGCAGTGATGTGGAAGCTGAGAGCAGATGCCTAAAAGACAAGGAGGACTTGTGCGGGAGAGTGTTGGGACAGGGCACGGGAGGAGTATGGCCTGTCAGAGGAGCTGAAAGAATGCCCTGGAGACTGGGGCCGCCGCGTAGGGACTGTAGGGTGGGGAAAACAAAACTTTTCGATTGAGGCTGGCGCTTTCTGTAGGTTTTTGGAGACTGAGCGTGGTGATTCAGAACGTGGCCTCTGGAGCCAGACTCTGTCACATGGGTCCTGGCTCTGCCACCTACGGGCTGTGTGAACTTGGGCAAGTTACTGTACCATTCTGTGTGTCAGTTTCCTGATCTGTAAAACGGGGATGATTATCATGCGCACTCCATAGGTGAGTGTAAAGGTGAGAGGATATTTCATATCCGTAAAGTACTTAGAGCAGTGTCTGGCCTTTAGTAGGCGTTAGTAGTGGTTGATTAAAGAAATGGCTAAATGCATACCTAAGTATTCAAGGCTTGGAGGCTGTCCCTGGTGAAACGTGTGAACTTGAATGGATTACACCCAACTTTGTTTTGTTTCCTTTCCGGCTTGCAGTTGCTACTGACCGCATCTGCAGCACTGTGGAATTAGAAATAATCTGCCTCGACTTGGCTGCTCTTGGTAAAACAATCTAATGCTGTCCAAATTATCCCAGGGAAATAAAAGCCTTTTCAGTAGCATAGTAGGGTTAGGCTTATTTAATATGTATTGTTTATATTGGTTTGTTTAGTGTTTGTTGGTGACTTTGTGTTCGTTTTTTTTTTTTTTTTTTGGCAAAGCTGCTCGGTCAAACAAGGCAGATTAGCTAGGAAATGGTTCAGACCCAGAGAAAAGTAGAGAGTCGTGTAAGCAGAGCACGCCTTTCCTTGACTCTCTGTCGAGAGCTTTTGTGATTGCAGCTGCTCTCTGCCTCAGACACGGTGCCCTCTGCGTGTGCAGTCATCTAAACAGTGCAGGGTCTGGGACCGTGGAGAATCCAAGGCAGTAGAGTCATGCTTTGCTTAACAGTGGGGATGAGTTCTGAGGAGTGTGTCATGGTCAGGCAATCTCGAGACTGTGCAAACACCACGGAGTTCCTAAACCTGGATGGCAGAGCCTCCTACACACCTAGGCCATGTGGGACTAATCTGATGGGACCCCCGTTGTTGACTGAAACGTCCCGATGTAGGGCATGACTGTACTTCCCAACTCCAAGGGCACGGAAGTGTAGCCTGTGGGGCTTTGGAAAAGAACAGAGACGCTCAAGGCCTACTCTGGACCCACTGACTCAGAATCTACTGGGATAGGTCCCGCCTTTAAAGACCAGACGTAGTCCTCCTCTGCAGACATCTCATCAACGGTTTTTCACGCTGGGTTTTCCCTCATCTGAGAAAACAGGCCAAGAGATTGTGAGGATCCATAATTAGTGTTTTAAGACATTTGGCAGGACTCAGTGTTTTTCACGTTCTGTGATACTGGGATCTGCATCTCCACCGTAATGTGTTAAACCTTGAAATCTTGTCCAAAAGTCATGTCATTACCTAGAGAATCCTTCTGTGAATGCCAGGCAGATTGCCATCTTTCTGCTTCCGCCTGCTCACCTTTCCAATGGGGAGAATAACGGTAACCTACCTTTTGGAGGTGAGGATTGAATGAGACAGTTGGTGCAAAGCAGTGGGCACAGGATCTGGCACAAAGTGAAGCCTTCAAGAAATTATGATTACAGTAGTTTTGATTTCCCTCCAGTCGGAATAGAGTTTAGTTGAAGTTAGTGGCTGTGGCACAGCTGTGTCTCAGGCTGGTGTCTGCCGCCCTGAGCTAAGCCATAAAAATCCCTGGAATAACTTTTCAAAAGCCTGTTAGCCTCTTGAGCCTCCTACACGTCTTTATTTTATTTTATTTTATTTTATGTTATTTTATTTTATTTTATTTTATGTTATTTTATTGCAGTAACAGTGGATTCTAAGATGATATAGCTTTCAGATGTACGTTGTAATATATTTCGAATTCTGTGTAGATTACATGGGTGTTCACCACCCGAAAACTAATTATAGTCGGTCACCTCACATGTGAGCCTCATCGCCCCTTTGGCTCTCTCCCCTCCCCCCTCCCCCTATGGTAACCAGCAATCCAATCTCCTTTGCTCTGTGTGCGTTTGTCGTTGTTTTTATCTTCTCCTTATGAGTGAGATCACACGGTGTCTGGAGTTTGACTTTCTCCCTCTGATTTATTTCGCTTCACATAATACCCTCAAGGTCCCTCCACGTTGTCGCAAATGGTCGGATCTCATCATTTCTTAGGGCCGAGTAGCATTCCATTGTGTATACATACCACATCTTCTTCATCCATTCTTCCCCTGATGGGCACCTAGGTTGCTTCCAAGTTCTGGCTGTTGTGAATAATGCTGCAGTGAACCTAGGGGTGCATGTGTCTTTCTGCATTGGTGTTTTCAAGTTCTTTGGATGAATAGCCAGCAGTGGGCTAGCTGGATCATACACATGGTAGATGTATTCTTAGTTTTCTGAGGATACTCCATACTGCTTTCCATAGTTGGCTGCACCAGTCTGCCCTCCCGCCAGCAGTGCAGGAGAGTTCCCTTCTCTCCACATCCTCTCCGACACTTGTCTCTTGTCTTGTTAATGAGAGCCATTCTGACCAGAGTAAGGTGACATCTCCTTGTAGTTGTGATTTGCATTTCTCTGATCGCTAATGATGTTGAGTCCCTTTCCATATGCCTGTTGGCCATCCGTATACCTTCTTTGGAGAAATCACTGCTCAGATCTTTTGCCCGCCTTTTTAATTGGGTTGTTGATTTCTTTTGCTGTTGAGATGTATGAGTTCTTTCTGTGTTTTGGATATTAAGCCCTTATCCGATATAGGGTTTGCAAGAATCTTCTCCCCAGTTGTTAGGTTGTGTTTTGGTTTTGTGGATGGTTTCCTTTGCGGTGCAGAGGATTTTTTTTGACTTTGATGTAGTCCCATTTGTTCACTTTGTATTTTGTTTCCATTGCCCAGTCAGACGTGGTACTTGAAAATAGGCTGCTAAGACTGATGTCAAAGAGCCTACTGCCTATGTTTTCTTGTAGAGGTTGCATGGTTTCGGGTCTGACATTCAAGTAAAAGCGGAGGGAGGAGGCTGCAGTTCCCCGAGAGCGAGCGTAGCGGGGACCCTGCGTCCCTGTCAGCGCACCTTCCCGCTCCGCGAAGGTCCGAAGCGTGCGGGCGGGGCCGCAGGAGTTGTCCCAGGAGGGTGTCCCTGTCGCTGTCCGCAGTCCACCGCCGGAGGGGGGCGGGGCAACGGCCGGGCAGCGTCTGGGCGGCGGCGGGCGCGCGCGCGCGCGAGGAGAGGAGCGCGCGGCTGCTGGGCCGCCGTCCTGGGAGGCGTGGGAGGCGTCGGCGAGCCGCGCCTGCCTGCCCAGAGCCGAGCCCGGCGGAGGCCGGCCGCGCTGTGCTGCTCCCTCCCGGGCCGGGCTCGTCCGTTCCCCCGGCGTCCGTGGACGCCGCTCCGTGTCCCCGCTGGGCACAGCAGCCCGGGCCCTCCTCGGCCACGGCCGCTAGCCTGAGGAGGCCCTCCTTCAGCTCCCGCTCTTCCTGCTCGCCGGACACGGACGACGGGGTCGCCCGCGAAGACGATTCCATCTGAGAGAGGTACCTGGGGGGCGTGGGCCTGGGCGCTGGTGGGAGGCGAGCGTGTCCCTGAGGAATAGGCTTGTGCGCCAAGAGGTGCCCGTCAGGTCGCGGGACAGCTGTGCGGCGCGGGGAGCGAGGGGGTCTCTTCGTGCGCTTCAGGCGTTCGTGGAACGGGCGGTGTGTGCCGGGCACGGGGCCCGCCTGGGCATGCGGTGCCCGGGAGTCGGGCGCTGAAGCGCCCCCCGTGGTCTTGGCTTCTCGGAAGGACAGACGCCAAGTCGATAAGGACACTGGTCTCGAGGCGTTCTGAGGAGTGCGGGTCTCCCTCTTTTCGAGGCTACGTTCCGTTGGGGTTTTCACGAAGCCTGTTGTGGCCCTGAAGCTCAGGCCGGTTCAGGGGAAGTGGCCTGTCGAGGGCCACACAATATTTGTGTGCAGAGCCAGTGCTTTCCAAAGCCCTTGACTGTGCAGAAGTCTACCTGTTAGGGGTGCAGTGGGGGCTGTCCGGGGAGCGTGGTGAGCACAGGTATGTGCCCCACACTTGAAAGTATGGAAGAGAAAGCGTGAGGCTGGAGGGTGCTCCGTTCGTTCCCTCCTTCCACAGAAAGTCTGGAGAGTTGACTTTGGGACAAGTCCTTCCTTTCCTCTGGTCGGTGCGTGTTCAGTGGCCTGGACACTTGGTGAGCAGGACTGACAGGGTGTTTGACGTACTGGACCTCACAGCCCGGTTGGAAAGGACAGACAGGCAGCAACCAATTGCCTAGGAGATACGTAAAGGCAATTTTGTGTTGAGTGTTGAGAACTACGGCATTTCCTGTTAGCCTTTGTGACTCAGGCAGTGATGTGGAAGCTGAGAGCAGATGCCTAAAAGACAAGGAGGACTTGTGCGGGAGAGTGTTGGGACAGGGCACGGGAGGAGTATGGCCTGTCAGAGGAGCTGAAAGAATGCCCTGGAGACTGGGGCCGCCGCGTAGGGACTGTAGGGTGGGGAAAACAAAACTTTTCGATTGAGGCTGGCGCTTTCTGTAGGTTTTTGGAGACTGAGCGTGGTGATTCAGAACGTGGCCTCTGGAGCCAGACTCTGTCACATGGGTCCTGGCTCTGCCACCTACGGGCTGTGTGAACTTGGGCAAGTTACTGTACCATTCTGTGTGTCAGTTTCCTGATCTGTAAAACGGGGATGATTATCATACGCACTCCATAGGTGAGTGTAAAGGTGAGAGGATATTTCATATCCGTAAAGTACTTAGAGCAGTGTCTGGCCTTTAGTAGGCGTTAGTAGTGGTTGATTAAAGAAATGGCTAAATGCATACCTAAGTATTCAAGGCTTGGAGGCTGTCCCTGGTGAAACGTGTGAACTTGAATGGATTACACCCAACTTTGTTTTGTTTCCTTTCCGGCTTGCAGTTGCTACTGACCGCATCTGCAGCACTGTGGAATTAGAAATAATCTGCCTCGACTTGGCTGCTCTTGGTAAAACAATCTAATGCTGTCCAAATTATCCCAGGGAAATAAAAGCCTTTTCAGTAGCATAGTAGGGTTAGGCTTATTTAATATGTATTGTTTATATTGGTTTGTTTAGTGTTTGTTGGTGACTTTGTGTTCGTTTTTTTTTTTTTTTTTGGCAAAGCTGCTCGGTCAAACAAGGCAGATTAGCTAGGAAATGGTTCAGACCCAGAGAAAAGTAGAGAGTCGTGTAAGCAGAGCACGCCTTTCCTTGACTCTCTGTCGAGAGCTTTTGTGATTGCAGCTGCTCTCTGCCTCAGACACGGTGCCCTCTGCGTGTGCAGTCATCTAAACAGTGCAGGGTCTGGGACCGTGGAGAATCCAAGGCAGTAGAGTCATGCTTTGCTTAACAGTGGGGATGAGTTCTGAGGAGTGTGTCATGGTCAGGCAATCTCGAGACTGTGCAAACACCACGGAGTTCCTAAACCTGGATGGCAGAGCCTCCTACACACCTAGGCCATGTGGGACTAATCTGATGGGACCCCCGTTGTTGACTGAAACGTCCCGATGTAGGGCATGACTGTACTTCCCAACTCCAAGGGCACGGAAGTGTAGCCTGTGGGGCTTTGGAAAAGAACAGAGACGCTCAAGGCCTACTCTGGACCCACTGACTCAGAATCTACTGGGATAGGTCCCGCCTTTAAAGACCAGACGTAGTCCTCCTCTGCAGACATCTCATCAACGGTTTTTCACGCTGGGTTTTCCCTCATCTGAGAAAACAGGCCAAGAGATTGTGAGGATCCATAATTAGTGTTTTAAGACATTTGGCAGGACTCAGTGTTTTTCACGTTCTGTGATACTGGGATCTGCATCTCCACCGTAATGTGTTAAACCTTGAAATCTTGTCCAAAAGTCATGTCATTACCTAGAGAATCCTTCTGTGAATGCCAGGCAGATTGCCATCTTTCTGCTTCCGCCTGCTCACCTTTCCAATGGGGAGAATAACGGTAACCTACCTTTTGGAGGTGAGGATTGAATGAGACAGTTGGTGCAAAGCAGTGGGCACAGGATCTGGCACAAAGTGAAGCCTTCAAGAAATTATGATTACAGTAGTTTTGATTTCCCTCCAGTCGGAATAGAGTTTAGTTGAAGTTAGTGGCTGTGGCACAGCTGTGTCTCAGGCTGGTGTCTGCCGCCCTGAGCTAAGCCATAAAAATCCCTGGAATAACTTTTCAAAAGCCTGTTAGCCTCTTGAGCCTCCTACACGTCTTTATTTTATTTTATTTTATTTTATGTTATTTTATTTTATTTTATTTTATGTTATTTTATTGCAGTAACAGTGGATTCTAAGATGATATAGCTTTCAGATGTACGTTGTAATATATTTCGAATTCTGTGTAGATTACATGGGTGTTCACCACCCGAAAACTAATTATAGTCGGTCACCTCACATGTGAGCCTCATCGCCCCTTTGGCTCTCTCCCCTCCCCCCTCCCCCTATGGTAACCAGCAATCCAATCTCCTTTGCTCTGTGTGCGTTTGTCGTTGTTTTTATCTTCTCCTTATGAGTGAGATCACACGGTGTCTGGAGTTTGACTTTCTCCCTCTGATTTATTTCGCTTCACATAATACCCTCAAGGTCCCTCCACGTTGTCGCAAATGGTCGGATCTCATCATTTCTTAGGGCCGAGTAGCATTCCATTGTGTATACATACCACATCTTCTTCATCCATTCTTCCCCTGATGGGCACCTAGGTTGCTTCCAAGTTCTGGCTGTTGTGAATAATGCTGCAGTGAACCTAGGGGTGCATGTGTCTTTCTGCATTGGTGTTTTCAAGTTCTTTGGATGAATAGCCAGCAGTGGGCTAGCTGGATCATACACATGGTAGATGTATTCTTAGTTTTCTGAGGATACTCCATACTGCTTTCCATAGTTGGCTGCACCAGTCTGCCCTCCCGCCAGCAGTGCAGGAGAGTTCCCTTCTCTCCACATCCTCTCCGACACTTGTCTCTTGTCTTGTTAATGAGAGCCATTCTGACCAGAGTAAGGTGACATCTCCTTGTAGTTGTGATTTGCATTTCTCTGATCGCTAATGATGTTGAGTCCCTTTCCATATGCCTGTTGGCCATCCGTATACCTTCTTTGGAGAAATCACTGCTCAGATCTTTTGCCCGCCTTTTTAATTGGGTTGTTGATTTCTTTTGCTGTTGAGATGTATGAGTTCTTTCTGTGTTTTGGATATTAAGCCCTTATCCGATATAGGGTTTGCAAGAATCTTCTCCCCAGTTGTTAGGTTGTGTTTTGGTTTTGTGGATGGTTTCCTTTGCGGTGCAGAGGATTTTTTTTGACTTTGATGTAGTCCCATTTGTTCACTTTGTATTTTGTTTCCATTGCCCAGTCAGACGTGGTACTTGAAAATAGGCTGCTAAGACTGATGTCAAAGAGCCTACTGCCTATGTTTTCTTGTAGAGGTTGCATGGTTTCGGGTCTGACATTCAAGTAAAAGCGGAGGGAGGAGGCTGCAGTTCCCCGAGAGCGAGCGTAGCGGGGACCCTGCGTCCCTGTCAGCGCACCTTCCCGCTCCGCGAAGGTCCGAAGCGTGCGGGCGGGGCCGCAGGAGTTGTCCCAGGAGGGTGTCCCTGTCGCTGTCCGCAGTCCACCGCCGGAGGGGGGCGGGGCAACGGCCGGGCAGCGTCTGGGCGGCGGCGGGCGCGCGCGCGCGCGAGGAGAGGAGCGCGCGGCTGCTGGGCCGCCGTCCTGGGAGGCGTGGGAGGCGTCGGCGAGCCGCGCCTGCCTGCCCAGAGCCGAGCCCGGCGGAGGCCGGCCGCGCTGTGCTGCTCCCTCCCGGGCCGGGCTCGTCCGTTCCCCCGGCGTCCGTGGACGCCGCTCCGTGTCCCCGCTGGGCACAGCAGCCCGGGCCCTCCTCGGCCACGGCCGCTAGCCTGAGGAGGCCCTCCTTCAGCTCCCGCTCTTCCTGCTCGCCGGACACGGACGACGGGGTCGCCCGCGAAGACGATTCCATCTGAGAGAGGTACCTGGGGGGCGTGGGCCTGGGCGCTGGTGGGAGGCGAGCGTGTCCCTGAGGAATAGGCTTGTGCGCCAAGAGGTGCCCGTCAGGTCGCGGGACAGCTGTGCGGCGCGGGGAGCGAGGGGGTCTCTTCGTGCGCTTCAGGCGTTCGTGGAACGGGCGGTGTGTGCCGGGCACGGGGCCCGCCTGGGCATGCGGTGCCCGGGAGTCGGGCGCTGAAGCGCCCCCCGTGGTCTTGGCTTCTCGGAAGGACAGACGCCAAGTCGATAAGGACACTGGTCTCGAGGCGTTCTGAGGAGTGCGGGTCTCCCTCTTTTCGAGGCTACGTTCCGTTGGGGTTTTCACGAAGCCTGTTGTGGCCCTGAAGCTCAGGCCGGTTCAGGGGAAGTGGCCTGTCGAGGGCCACACAATATTTGTGTGCAGAGCCAGTGCTTTCCAAAGCCCTTGACTGTGCAGAAGTCTACCTGTTAGGGGTGCAGTGGGGGCTGTCCGGGGAGCGTGGTGAGCACAGGTATGTGCCCCACACTTGAAAGTATGGAAGAGAAAGCGTGAGGCTGGAGGGTGCTCCGTTCGTTCCCTCCTTCCACAGAAAGTCTGGAGAGTTGACTTTGGGACAAGTCCTTCCTTTCCTCTGGTCGGTGCGTGTTCAGTGGCCTGGACACTTGGTGAGCAGGACTGACAGGGTGTTTGACGTACTGGACCTCACAGCCCGGTTGGAAAGGACAGACAGGCAGCAACCAATTGCCTAGGAGATACGTAAAGGCAATTTTGTGTTGAGTGTTGAGAACTACGGCATTTCCTGTTAGCCTTTGTGACTCAGGCAGTGATGTGGAAGCTGAGAGCAGATGCCTAAAAGACAAGGAGGACTTGTGCGGGAGAGTGTTGGGACAGGGCACGGGAGGAGTATGGCCTGTCAGAGGAGCTGAAAGAATGCCCTGGAGACTGGGGCCGCCGCGTAGGGACTGTAGGGTGGGGAAAACAAAACTTTTCGATTGAGGCTGGCGCTTTCTGTAGGTTTTTGGAGACTGAGCGTGGTGATTCAGAACGTGGCCTCTGGAGCCAGACTCTGTCACATGGGTCCTGGCTCTGCCACCTACGGGCTGTGTGAACTTGGGCAAGTTACTGTACCATTCTGTGTGTCAGTTTCCTGATCTGTAAAACGGGGATGATTATCATACGCACTCCATAGGTGAGTGTAAAGGTGAGAGGATATTTCATATCCGTAGAGTACTTAGAGCAGTGTCTGGCCTTTAGTAGGCGTTAGTAGTGGTTGATTAAAGAAATGGCTAAATGCATACCTAAGTATTCAAGGCTTGGAGGCTGTCCCTGGTGAAACGTGTGAACTTGAATGGATTACACCCAACTTTGTTTTGTTTCCTTTCCGGCTTGCAGTTGCTACTGACCGCATCTGCAGCACTGTGGAATTAGAAATAATCTGCCTCGACTTGGCTGCTCTTGGTAAAACAATCTAATGCTGTCCAAATTATCCCAGGGAAATAAAAGCCTTTTCAGTAGCATAGTAGGGTTAGGCTTATTTAATATGTATTGTTTATATTGGTTTGTTTAGTGTTTGTTGGTGACTTTGTGTTCGTTTTTTTTTTTTTTTTTTGGCAAAGCTGCTCGGTCAAACAAGGCAGATTAGCTAGGAAATGGTTCAGACCCAGAGAAAAGTAGAGAGTCGTGTAAGCAGAGCACGCCTTTCCTTGACTCTCTGTCGAGAGCTATTGTGATTGCAGCTGCTCTCTGCCTCAGACACGGTGCCCTCTGCGTGTGCAGTCATCTAAACAGTGCAGGGTCTGGGACCGTGGAGAATCCAAGGCAGTAGAGTCATGCTTTGCTTAACAGTGGGGATGAGTTCTGAGGAGTGTGTCATGGTCAGGCAATCTCGAGACTGTGCAAACACCACGGAGTTCCTAAACCTGGATGGCAGAGCCTCCTACACACCTAGGCCATGTGGGACTAATCTGATGGGACCCCCGTTGTTGACTGAAACGTCCCGATGTAGGGCATGACTGTACTTCCCAACTCCAAGGGCACGGAAGTGTAGCCTGTGGGGCTTTGGAAAAGAACAGAGACGCTCAAGGCCTACTCTGGACCCACTGACTCAGAATCTACTGGGATAGGTCCCGCCTTTAAAGACCAGACGTAGTCCTCCTCTGCAGACATCTCATCAACGGTTTTTCACGCTGGGTTTTCCCTCATCTGAGAAAACAGGCCAAGAGATTGTGAGGATCCATAATTAGTGTTTTAAGACATTTGGCAGGACTCAGTGTTTTTCACGTTCTGTGATACTGGGATCTGCATCTCCACCGTAATGTGTTAAACCTTGAAATCTTGTCCAAAAGTCATGTCATTACCTAGAGAATCCTTCTGTGAATGCCAGGCAGATTGCCATCTTTCTGCTTCCGCCTGCTCACCTTTCCAATGGGGAGAATAACGGTAACCTACCTTTTGGAGGTGAGGATTGAATGAGACAGTTGGTGCAAAGCAGTGGGCACAGGATCTGGCACAAAGTGAAGCCTTCAAGAAATTATGATTACAGTAGTTTTGATTTCCCTCCAGTCGGAATAGAGTTTAGTTGAAGTTAGTGGCTGTGGCACAGCTGTGTCTCAGGCTGGTGTCTGCCGCCCTGAGCTAAGCCATAAAAATCCCTGGAATAACTTTTCAAAAGCCTGTTAGCCTCTTGAGCCTCCTACACGTCTTTATTTTATTTTATTTTATTTTATGTTATTTTATTTTATTTTATTTTATGTTATTTTATTGCAGTAACAGTGGATTCTAAGATGATATAGCTTTCAGATGTACGTTGTAATATATTTCGAATTCTGTGTAGATTACATGGGTGTTCACCACCCGAAAACTAATTATAGTCGGTCACCTCACATGTGAGCCTCATCGCCCCTTTGGCTCTCTCCCCTCCCCCCTCCCCCTATGGTAACCAGCAATCCAATCTCCTTTGCTCTGTGTGCGTTTGTCGTTGTTTTTATCTTCTCCTTATGAGTGAGATCACACGGTGTCTGGAGTTTGACTTTCTCCCTCTGATTTATTTCGCTTCACATAATACCCTCAAGGTCCCTCCACGTTGTCGCAAATGGTCGGATCTCATCATTTCTTAGGGCCGAGTAGCATTCCATTGTGTATACATACCACATCTTCTTCATCCATTCTTCCCCTGATGGGCACCTAGGTTGCTTCCAAGTTCTGGCTGTTGTGAATAATGCTGCAGTGAACCTAGGGGTGCATGTGTCTTTCTGCATTGGTGTTTTCAAGTTCTTTGGATGAATAGCCAGCAGTGGGCTAGCTGGATCATACACATGGTAGATGTATTCTTAGTTTTCTGAGGATACTCCATACTGCTTTCCATAGTTGGCTGCACCAGTCTGCCCTCCCGCCAGCAGTGCAGGAGAGTTCCCTTCTCTCCACATCCTCTCCGACACTTGTCTCTTGTCTTGTTAATGAGAGCCATTCTGACCAGAGTAAGGTGACATCTCCTTGTAGTTGTGATTTGCATTTCTCTGATCGCTAATGATGTTGAGTCCCTTTCCATATGCCTGTTGGCCATCCGTATACCTTCTTTGGAGAAATCACTGCTCAGATCTTTTGCCCGCCTTTTTAATTGGGTTGTTGATTTCTTTTGCTGTTGAGATGTATGAGTTCTTTCTGTGTTTTGGATATTAAGCCCTTATCCGATATAGGGTTTGCAAGAATCTTCTCCCCAGTTGTTAGGTTGTGTTTTGGTTTTGTGGATGGTTTCCTTTGCGGTGCAGAGGATTTTTTTTGACTTTGATGTAGTCCCATTTGTTCACTTTGTATTTTGTTTCCATTGCCCAGTCAGACGTGGTACTTGAAAATAGGCTGCTAAGACTGATGTCAAAGAGCCTACTGCCTATGTTTTCTTGTAGAGGTTGCATGGTTTCGGGTCTGACATTCAAGTAAAAGCGGAGGGAGGAGGCTGCAGTTCCCCGAGAGCGAGCGTAGCGGGGACCCTGCGTCCCTGTCAGCGCACCTTCCCGCTCCGCGAAGGTCCGAAGCGTGCGGGCGGGGCCGCAGGAGTTGTCCCAGGAGGGTGTCCCTGTCGCTGTCCGCAGTCCACCGCCGGAGGGGGGCGGGGCAACGGCCGGGCAGCGTCTGGGCGGCGGCGGGCGCGCGCGCGCGCGAGGAGAGGAGCGCGCGGCTGCTGGGCCGCCGTCCTGGGAGGCGTGGGAGGCGTCGGCGAGCCGCGCCTGCCTGCCCAGAGCCGAGCCCGGCGGAGGCCGGCCGCGCTGTGCTGCTCCCTCCCGGGCCGGGCTCGTCCGTTCCCCCGGCGTCCGTGGACGCCGCTCCGTGTCCCCGCTGGGCACAGCAGCCCGGGCCCTCCTCGGCCACGGCCGCTAGCCTGAGGAGGCCCTCCTTCAGCTCCCGCTCTTCCTGCTCGCCGGACACGGACGACGGGGTCGCCCGCGAAGACGATTCCATCTGAGAGAGGTACCTGGGGGGCGTGGGCCTGGGCGCTGGTGGGAGGCGAGCGTGTCCCTGAGGAATAGGCTTGTGCGCCAAGAGGTGCCCGTCAGGTCGCGGGACAGCTGTGCGGCGCGGGGAGCGAGGGGGTCTCTTCGTGCGCTTCAGGCGTTCGTGGAACGGGCGGTGTGTGCCGGGCACGGGGCCCGCCTGGGCATGCGGTGCCCGGGAGTCGGGCGCTGAAGCGCCCCCCGTGGTCTTGGCTTCTCGGAAGGACAGACGCCAAGTCGATAAGGACACTGGTCTCGAGGCGTTCTGAGGAGTGCGGGTCTCCCTCTTTTCGAGGCTACGTTCCGTTGGGGTTTTCACGAAGCCTGTTGTGGCCCTGAAGCTCAGGCCGGTTCAGGGGAAGTGGCCTGTCGAGGGCCACACAATATTTGTGTGCAGAGCCAGTGCTTTCCAAAGCCCTTGACTGTGCAGAAGTCTACCTGTTAGGGGTGCAGTGGGGGCTGTCCGGGGAGCGTGGTGAGCACAGGTATGTGCCCCACACTTGAAAGTATGGAAGAGAAAGCGTGAGGCTGGAGGGTGCTCCGTTCGTTCCCTCCTTCCACAGAAAGTCTGGAGAGTTGACTTTGGGACAAGTCCTTCCTTTCCTCTGGTCGGTGCGTGTTCAGTGGCCTGGACACTTGGTGAGCAGGACTGACAGGGTGTTTGACGTACTGGACCTCACAGCCCGGTTGGAAAGGACAGACAGGCAGCAACCAATTGCCTAGGAGATACATAAAGGCAATTTTGTGTTGAGTGTTGAGAACTACGGCATTTCCTGTTAGCCTTTGTGACTCAGGCAGTGATGTGGAAGCTGAGAGCAGATGCCTAAAAGACAAGGAGGACTTGTGCGGGAGAGTGTTGGGACAGGGCACGGGAGGAGTATGGCCTGTCAGAGGAGCTGAAAGAATGCCCTGGAGACTGGGGCCGCCGCGTAGGGACTGTAGGGTGGGGAAAACAAAACTTTTCGATTGAGGCTGGCGCTTTCTGTAGGTTTTTGGAGACTGAGCGTGGTGATTCAGAACGTGGCCTCTGGAGCCAGACTCTGTCACATGGGTCCTGGCTCTGCCACCTACGGGCTGTGTGAACTTGGGCAAGTTACTGTACCATTCTGTGTGTCAGTTTCCTGATCTGTAAAACGGGGATGATTATCATACGCACTCCATAGGTGAGTGTAAAGGTGAGAGGATATTTCATATCCGTAGAGTACTTAGAGCAGTGTCTGGCCTTTAGTAGGCGTTAGTAGTGGTTGATTAAAGAAATGGCTAAATGCATACCTAAGTATTCAAGGCTTGGAGGCTGTCCCTGGTGAAACGTGTGAACTTGAATGGATTACACCCAACTTTGTTTTGTTTCCTTTCCGGCTTGCAGTTGCTACTGACCGCATCTGCAGCACTGTGGAATTAGAAATAATCTGCCTCGACTTGGCTGCTCTTGGTAAAACAATCTAATGCTGTCCAAATTATCCCAGGGAAATAAAAGCCTTTTCAGTAGCATAGTAGGGTTAGGCTTATTTAATATGTATTGTTTATATTGGTTTGTTTAGTGTTTGTTGGTGACTTTGTGTTCGTTTTTTTTTTTTTTTTTTGGCAAAGCTGCTCGGTCAAACAAGGCAGATTAGCTAGGAAATGGTTCAGACCCAGAGAAAAGTAGAGAGTCGTGTAAGCAGAGCACGCCTTTCCTTGACTCTCTGTCGAGAGCTTTTGTGATTGCAGCTGCTCTCTGCCTCAGACACGGTGCCCTCTGCGTGTGCAGTCATCTAAACAGTGCAGGGTCTGGGACCGTGGAGAATCCAAGGCAGTAGAGTCATGCTTTGCTTAACAGTGGGGATGAGTTCTGAGGAGTGTGTCATGGTCAGGCAATCTCGAGACTGTGCAAACACCACGGAGTTCCTAAACCTGGATGGCAGAGCCTCCTACACACCTAGGCCATATGGGACTAATCTGATGGGACCCCCGTTGTTGACTGAAACGTCCCGATGTAGGGCATGACTGTACTTCCCAACTCCAAGGGCACGGAAGTGTAGCCTGTGGGGCTTTGGAAAAGAACAGAGACGCTCAAGGCCTACTCTGGACCCACTGACTCAGAATCTACTGGGATAGGTCCCGCCTTTAAAGACCAGACGTAGTCCTCCTCTGCAGACATCTCATCAACGGTTTTTCACGCTGGGTTTTCCCTCATCTGAGAAAACAGGCCAAGAGATTGTGAGGATCCATAATTAGTGTTTTAAGACATTTGGCAGGACTCAGTGTTTTTCACGTTCTGTGATACTGGGATCTGCATCTCCACCGTAATGTGTTAAACCTTGAAATCTTGTCCAAAAGTCATGTCATTACCTAGAGAATCCTTCTGTGAATGCCAGGCAGATTGCCATCTTTCTGCTTCCGCCTGCTCACCTTTCCAATGGGGAGAATAACGGTAACCTACCTTTTGGAGGTGAGGATTGAATGAGACAGTTGGTGCAAAGCAGTGGGCACAGGATCTGGCACAAAGTGAAGCCTTCAAGAAATTATGATTACAGTAGTTTTGATTTCCCTCCAGTCGGAATAGAGTTTAGTTGAAGTTAGTGGCTGTGGCACAGCTGTGTCTCAGGCTGGTGTCTGCCGCCCTGAGCTAAGCCATAAAAATCCCTGGAATAACTTTTCAAAAGCCTGTTAGCCTCTTGAGCCTCCTACACGTCTTTATTTTATTTTATTTTATTTTATGTTATTTTATTTTATTTTATTTTATGTTATTTTATTGCAGTAACAGTGGATTCTAAGATGATATAGCTTTCAGATGTACGTTGTAATATATTTCGAATTCTGTGTAGATTACATGGGTGTTCACCACCCGAAAACTAATTATAGTCGGTCACCTCACATGTGAGCCTCATCGCCCCTTTGGCTCTCTCCCCTCCCCCCTCCCCCTATGGTAACCAGCAATCCAATCTCCTTTGCTCTGTGTGCGTTTGTCGTTGTTTTTATCTTCTCCTTATGAGTGAGATCACACGGTGTCTGGAGTTTGACTTTCTCCCTCTGATTTATTTCGCTTCACATAATACCCTCAAGGTCCCTCCACGTTGTCGCAAATGGTCGGATCTCATCATTTCTTAGGGCCGAGTAGCATTCCATTGTGTATACATACCACATCTTCTTCATCCATTCTTCCCCTGATGGGCACCTAGGTTGCTTCCAAGTTCTGGCTGTTGTGAATAATGCTGCAGTGAACCTAGGGGTGCATGTGTCTTTCTGCATTGGTGTTTTCAAGTTCTTTGGATGAATAGCCAGCAGTGGGCTAGCTGGATCATACACATGGTAGATGTATTCTTAGTTTTCTGAGGATACTCCATACTGCTTTCCCATAGTTGGCTGCACCAGTCTGCCCTCCGCCAGCAGTGCAGGAGAGTTCCCTTCTCTCCACATCCTCTCCGACACTTGTCTCTTGTCTTGTTAATGAGAGCCATTCTGACCAGAGTAAGGTGACATCTCCTTGTAGTTGTGATTTGCATTTCTCTGATCGCTAATGATGTTGAGTCCCTTTCCATATGCCTGTTGGCCATCCGTATACCTTCTTTGGAGAAATCACTGCTCAGATCTTTTGCCCGCCTTTTTAATTGGGTTGTTGATTTCTTTTGCTGTTGAGATGTATGAGTTCTTTCTGTGTTTTGGATATTAAGCCCTTATCCGATATAGGGTTTGCAAGAATCTTCTCCCCAGTTGTTAGGTTGTGTTTTGGTTTTGTGGATGGTTTCCTTTGCGGTGCAGAGGATTTTTTTTGACTTTGATGTAGTCCCATTTGTTCACTTTGTATTTTGTTTCCATTGCCCAGTCAGACGTGGTACTTGAAAATAGGCTGCTAAGACTGATGTCAAAGAGCCTACTGCCT